>NW_027020392.1:0-53860 GCF_036884655.1 Musa acuminata AAA Group
GGAACAAAGTCCACAAAGGATTGGTGCGCAAGTATGAAGAGCCCTTCCCAATTATCAGCAGGTTAGGCAACGTCTCTTACAAGTTGCAGCTGCCGGCGTGGTTCAAAATTCACAACGTTCTTCACGCCAGCAACCTAAAAGCCTACCACTTGGACCCGCAAGATGCTTCCCGAAGTGTTCCAACTCGGCTACCTCCCATCACAACCTCCTACGAGAAGTGAGTTGAAACCATTCTGGCGGACCGCAAGATAAAGCTACCCAACGGAGCTAAGCAGATAAAGTACTTGGTGAAGTGGTGAAAGCTTCCCCGAACAAAAGCCAGTTGGGAGCCTGAAGACGCCTTGCGACATGAAGAAGAAATCATCAACAACTACCAACAAGCGTCGACGAGGGCGTCGACAGTTTAAGTGGGGGAGAATGTCACGAACGATCGTCGCGCACTCGCAACAACTCCGTTCAACGAACCGTTCGTCGCTCACACCTACATGTACAGCTGTTTGACAGCATGTTTTCTCTTAGTTTTGGGTTATTTTGCTTGTAAAAATGTAAGTTCGAACAAGCTGCAGCGTTACAAAGCGATCGCTCACCGAAACGAGCAAAACAGCCTAAAACAGCTCCGTTTTCGCGTGCCGCGGGCTGATTTCTGGAATCTGCCTATGCTCACCAAAACGTCAGCCATCTCAGCCCCTTTGAACCCCCCGGGTGGCACAGGGCTGGATGGGGCTTCGGATATATACCGGGCGTTGAACACTCTTTCGCAAGTTCGCAAGTTCGCAAGTTGCCTTGATGGGAACTTGTTGTCGCGCCCGGGACCAGGTGAGTGGTTGTTTGTGGGCTTGCAGCTGTTCGTTCAACCTTCTAAAGCCCTTGTTTTCCCCCTCTCCCTCTTTTCTCTTGTGCACGCAAGGTGCTCGCTGAATTGCTTGTAAAGCTTCCCCTTTTCGCGAGATGTCGGGACTTGTCCGCCGCTCGTTCTTTCGAACTAATCAACTTTATTCTTTTACAGGTCCTTCGGGACTTGCGAGAGGTTACAAGTGGGCTGATCCTCGCGGAGCAATATCGCAAGGGCGAAGCGCGACTTAGGCAATGCAAGCTAAGTTCGCGTCTTTGCCGCAAAGGTGACCCGCGACTTAGACAACGCAAGCTAAGTTCGCGTCTTTGGCCGCAAGGATGCCTCACGCCTTAGGCAATTCCAGCTAAGGCCGTGACACTATGTCACTTGCTAAGATTGCAGCTTTTAATTGCCATCCATGTGGTCACTCCCTCCATCACATTATGATACCAGCTCCATATGTTCTGCCATCTCCTACATTTACTTACTGTACACATGAATTAATAACTTGGATCTCAAACTGTACCCAGCTCTCACCCACATTAGGTTGATTTCTGCAGAGGAAACGAAAGAAACATTGCAGAAACAGGACCAGCTATTGGACACTATTCGTTCTCATTTGGCACCCTAAAGAAACAAATATTGGTGATTCGTTAGCCTGCAATCTTCGTAAGGTGTGTCTTCCTAGGCCATAAAAGTTAAAATTATGGTGCCCTTTCTACAGGAATCTCTTCCTTCTACCTGCTGGATTCTTAACAAGATGCAGAAATTTAGAAGGGTTGTGAGGTACTGTCTGATCTAGAATCATGTGATATACCTTAACTTCCCATCTGTCTCTGCACAGACACTGATGGACCGTAACAACTATTATGAGGGAATTCCACAAGTTTGCATCCCAAGACACAGTAAGTAATTTGGGTTCCTCGACGGTGTTAGATTGCAGAACGACTAAAAGCAAGAACCCAAGAGAACTGTCCGATATATGTACACATTGCAGCATGATGTGGAGGACAGTTCTCCTCATGTTACACAAAGTGCTTGATGGTCTTTGTTTCGTCTAAGGAAGAAAAGAAAACAATAAAAGGAAATAAAATCTTTTACCAGGCACACGGGAAAACAGAAGGGGAACAGAAGGAGTTACAGGAGATTGGTGAAGAAACTTCAGATCAAACTACACGAATTCTCTTCTTGGGAGGGAGAGGAAGGAAGACCGAGGTAAGATCGGGAGTAACGGCGTGGAATTCCATGGAAGGAGCCGGCGGTACCCTCTTCGCCGGCTTCGGCTTTCTCTTCGCCGGCGTACAAACAAGGACGGGCTTGAGAACGGTCTCTTCCGCCTTTTGGTGTGACGCACTCTTCCTCTTCGGTTTCGGCAGCATCGGGACGGCCTTCCACGGGCTTGTCCCGCGTCGGCGCAGTCTTTATGGGCGGAAGCAGAGGCAATTCACCTACGACGACGACGACCGCCTCGGAGCCCATGGCTGCGGAGATCAAGAACTGAAGACGAAGGCAGTGGAGGCCACAGGATTCCCTTGAGAGGAGCAAAGAGAAGCACACCTCACAAGGTGGTCGGCTCGGAGAGGAATCCTTGTGGTGGAGGAGAAGAGGAGAAGAAGCTGAGCAGCAAATTTGGAGGGAGAGGGAAGGGCGAAGGAGTAAATTGGAGGAGCGAGGCAGCAGCTTCGACGTTGTGGCATCTCTACGGCTGTCCTCGACAAAAGAGAAATGCCAGGATCCACGTCTTAACGCCGCTTTCGGCACCCTCCTCCATTTCCCCGGTGAACCAACTTTTCGTCTCCTTTTTTCTGTTCTCGCTGCTCTGCTGAAAGCGTCGTCGGCAGTGGGCTGCGGACGACAACAAAGCATTAAATAACCGGTTAGTGTGGAGAGAGAGAGAGAGAGAGAGAGAGAGGCACCATACTCGATCAACTTGTTCATTCCATCGGTCGTTGTCCCCAACTCCATTAGCCTTCTTTTGGTTTATTTTTCTCTTCCTTTTTTTTGTGTCCGAGTCAAGAAAGGTTGTGTCGACAACAGACGAGGAGAATATGAAGGCTAAGGTAGACTCTTTTGCACGAGGCAAACTGTGTAGGGTTAATAAAAAGTAACTTCGATGTTCCTATCCTTCTTGGATGCCATGGGACCTATAATTTTTGTTAATGGGCGCAAACAACAAATTAATAGGTTAGATTCTATTCTATTCTATTCTATTCAAACACATCCGCGCATCTGCCACGCTAGATAAGACATGGGCATGACCCTTTGATGGATCAATCACGAAGAATGGTTATACGGCTTTACCTTTGAATCTACGTCAAAATGGTCAAAGTTACCATGGAAACTATCACAATCAAACTCCACTATGTATCATTAGACACTTCAATTCTGTATCCATGTGAAACTAATCTTCCTGCCAACATTTATAATACAAACTCAATAAGAGACCTTCTTTCATGGGTCTCATTTTGCTTTCATAGGGGGCATATCAAAATTGTTCCTTGAGGCTTAAATTACCAAACTTGAGCTACTTTAATTGCAGGAGTAAATTCCAAATGGTAAAAATGGTATGTATATATAAACGACTATTCAGGAAGAAATTTAGGCACTCTAACCAAACAATCTTATTGATTATTCTAACAAAAGTGAAAACAGCATGATACAGACTCCACTAAACCATTACAGATAACAAAGCGATAACAAAGATCAAGCAGACAATTTGTACCTATTGCTGCTCGGTTGTGTTATCAAGGCTAGCCAAGAAACTGTACCACGACACCAAGTGATGTTGTCAGAACTACCCCTTTGATAGGCCTCCTGTAACAGTTTCTTTGCTGCTTGTTCTGGATCTTGTAGGGGTTTGACAATAGCTACCACCGCCTCCTGAATTTGGAACCAAATGAAAAAGAAAGGGTTCAATCTTCGGAGATGATATTTCAGGTACCTACTTTTTTTTTTGTTTTTTGTTATTTTCTTCTTTTAAAGTATACCTCATTCGTTCGTGACAACATCCCACAATCAGTCACTTGCAAGGATGAGGAATTCGAGAGATCCATCAACCGCTTCCACCTGCATTCAACAGTAGTCGAAGCAGTCAAAGGCATTACTGTCAGATGATGATATGTCTCGAGTCTTGAAGACAATAACATTGTAGGAATAAAGTGATAGGTCAGAGATCAAACATGAATTTCTGGATCTGCGACAACAAACTGTTTCAGGTGCCTATCACCAAATGCACGAGAAACGGCAAGAACACCACCGACACGCCATGTCCCTGCAGTTACAGTTGATCAGTATTTATATAACGAAATGATCTAAACTGATAAAAAATGATGGAGGAGATCAAGTACCAGCCCACATTACAAAGCCCCCAGCATCCTCAATCCTTTGCTCTCTCATCTGTTTGGTCAGGCTTGTGATCCCTTGAGACAGCTATAGCTGCAAAAGTTACAAAAAATAGCGTGAGCCGAGTTCCTAGTAAAGAACTAAACTTTTAAGAGGCTCAATCAATAATTCAATACAAGATTCTGGTGATTGTATTCTATTTCAGATACTGAATTTGTTAAAAACAGAACCTTCAAGCACATCCAGAGAAAATCATCTCCATATTATCACCATCAAAATAGAGTGATTGGTTTAATTATGAGAGCTCACATCAACCAAGTACCACAACAGGTTGATTTGCCAGGTCTCTGTTGTTCAAAGTACCAAGAACTGGCTTTTGACCATGATGCACGAGGGACAAAAGGTTTCTTTCTCTAAATTACCAAGCAATCAGAAGAATTGCCGTTGCAATCTACTGCACAAACTAGAAGCAAAACTTACCATATGGGGAACAAAAGACTTTTTTCTCTAAATTATGAAGCACCCAGAAGTTCGTTTGGTCAACTACTCTATCATGATCAGAAAATTGCTTTTGCAATATATTGTAAGAACCAAGAAACAGAACTTGCAAGTAAAATGGGTGCTCTACAAGAAATTGGCACAACTGTTTGCCTCAGAAAAGGACTTGTTGCAACTGATGCCACTGAAAAACCAAGAATCAGATGTTTGTATCAAGAGGTTCATAGAATACATAAACTTTTGTATTAATTGAGCACAAGTTGAGATGCCAAACTCGATTTAACAAAGAAAAAGTGGGAAAAAAAAAACAACGAAAATTAGAACCACAAGCAGCTTTTAATATGCTAAATAAAAAGTCTTTATTAGTTACAATTTTCAAGATAACTGGATCGAGTGATGCAACAAATTCTAGATTGATTTTTCGACCCAATCAATTGAAATGAGAAGAGATTGCATGGATATCTTATAAAGAATACAGAACAACCTCAACGGGCATAAGAACAAACATAAACAACAGGATTCAATGACAACAAGTATGTCAACAGCACCACACAGTACTGTTTATTGCCATTCATAAATCAATCAGAAATTTGAATCTAGTTAGAAGGCAATAATCTCAAACTAAAGATGACCACATATAGTAATTGAACCATGAGATGAACAAATGGGCAAGCAAACATCCAAACAAAAGCAAATGGTAGATCACGGATAATGATTATGGAAATATGTAAAATGTTAAATACCAAGCTCTACATACATGAGGGATGATTTTTGATAAAAAATATGTAAATTTGGCAAGAAAAAATAATGGAGACACAATAATATCTACCTAAAGTTCCATATAAAAAATATATTCTTTAACACTGAACAAAACAAATAATGGAGAAATATGCTTATGACAAGCTTCAGGATTAAGGAAACATCAACTTCCATTGTCATCCTGTTTTGTCATTGGCGTGAATAGTTAAACTCCCGATCGTCGAAGTCTACGATTAGATGGTTTTGACAAGGGTCAATTCCAGAATGCAAGAAATATAACCAACAAAATGTGGACTGGAGGATAAAAGACCGTAGAATAATAAATCACACCAATAAAAATCCCATTTGTAGATTCCAAGACATGTCATACATCTAAAGTGGTACCAAAACCTACTATGTACAGCGCTAAATGGAAAGTTTCATCAAGGAACAACACTCAAGCGATGAACAAAAAATAGTTCTTAGATCATACATTAAAGACAAGATAACATGACTAAACTATTAGTATACAATTTCACCAAAAGTATGTAGCTATGAAACCACTGTAGCATCGATAAGTCATAAAGACATTAAGTGCAATGGCTTATAGAAGTAGCATAAAAAAGTGATTATTATTCTTTAAATAATGCTGTGTAAAAATTGGATAACTTAATATTAAGTTTCCAATCCTGTTTAACTTGCTAGTAAACTATTAATCTTCAAATCTCATTTCAAAAAGAGTACATGCAATACGAGAGCGTAATGAACTTTAGCACCTCATCCATCATCAACAATTTAAATCCTCATTTATCACCATAAGTGTGCAGTTTCAGCCATTTCTGAAGATTTTTTCGCAGGTTCAATTCTCCAATTTCAGGCTTAAATTCTGTGAATCCAAACAGGAATATGTTCTCTTTCTCCTTCCTGTCTATACTTTTTTATATTACTATATTTTTGAAGAATCTGAAACTATATGATTATTTGTTTCAATGTGTTCAGTACACCAGAGACACACAGAGCTACTATAGCATTTGGCAGGATCAAGAGAAGGCCAAAAAACTTTGTTGGTCTAGAACCTACATATATCCTAAGAACCTAGATGTCACTGGTGTCACATTCTAAATATTGCTCTTAAATAGGTTGGGTTGTCAGAATACAGTTAGTAAAAAAAAATGCAGTAAACTCCATCTAAATTGAGCCGGTTTAGTTCTAGATTAAGTACAGAAATCCGTTACACATAATTGATGATAAGAGAACTGATTTAAGGATGAGGGGCCTACCATCTCCTCCTCTACATATGACAGCTCTAGAGTCCCCAACATTTGCAACGAGCAAACGATCACCAACAAGGACAGCTGTTGATGCAGTTGAACCCGCCTCTCGGTTCTGGCTGTTCTCAGATTTCAAAAATTCTGCGTCCGTGTGGTTGTATGCATCAGCTGAAGGTAACAGCACAGATGAATTTCATAAGCCAAATATTATTGTTCTCTAAAAGCTCTTTCATAGTACAAAATGCAAATCAGCACCACCTATAGCTGATTTTGTATCGGTAATGAACTTTGGATGCCTGAGTAAGTTGCTGAAGAGGTTTTGTTTAACATACTCTGCTACTTGGGCACCGCCATGACCTACATAACCACTCATCAAAGCATCAAAGTCTAACGTTAGGATATTGAATGTATAAGCAACTCTCCACGAGAGAAATTTACCCTAGAAAAGGATTGAAAGAAGCAAGTTAATGAATGGGTTTTCTATGTCAGTTTTACCAAAAATTTGCAAATACAAAAAAAAAAAAAGATAAGACATTCTAAACATAACAAAGACAACAAAATACTGCAGAAATTTTACCATCAAAGACCCCAAACAAGCCAACAATTTCTCCATCAACGCTGTCAATTCGCGTCTCATAGAAGTCTTCCATCGAAGATCTTTTCCCCGGACAGCTTGCATACCCATAACCAAACTTCCCATCTTGACTGTCTTGAAAGAAATAAGCATGAGTTTTAATGTTAGATTGACACGCAAGAGTAGGATGTTTCTTTACAGCCTACTTTAGGCAACATATTCAACTGCAGATTCAAGAACCACAATTAACAGATAGGAAGCAGTTCTATGAGTTTATTCAGCGTAAAAGAACCATGTTTCCCATGTAAGTTCACACATCCATATCTGACGAACCATCTCATAACTTGTTTGTCAATTATTAAGGATCTAACTTATATTGAATTATTAAGGAATAAACGACTGTTTATACATAAAAAATAAATAAATAAATAAATCTCTTCCAATAACTAGCTAGTTTGTCTTCGAATTAGAACTCAAAATATATGAAGCGAATGCTAGCATAAGATCAGCTCGAAAATCGCACGAGATACGAAACATAAACAAATCTAGAAAAGAATATCGTAAGCCTTAATACGACTTCACAAGGAATAAACGAACGAGACCTGAGTCCTCCCCCGCTGACCGGAGCACCGTCTGCTTGAAGCCCACTGATGGAGTTCAAATACCCCATCTTCCCTCCGAAATATTCGCCCCCCAAACAAAGATCAAAGTGAGGGAAGATCCCACCGAAACCACCGAAACAAGAAGGCCGATCCAATCAGCCTGGAAAGAAACCCATGCCCGATTTCCTCACACTCGAATCAGCCGTCGATCCCCACCGCGACCAAATTCACCCCCTGCAATCGACATCCGATACCCCCTCCCCCCCACAAACGTTTACCACGTCGATCAACGGAAGCAATCTCGAACTCCAAAAAGAAAAGAGGGCAGATGAAGAGATCCTTCACCGAGAGACAGAGAGAGAGAGAGAGAGGAGACGCCGAGCACTGGTTTCGATCGCTGGCAACGGGGAAGAAACGTCGAGGGAGGAAACAACGGATTAATGGTGGGGGGTAGGCGGTGGGTTTTGAGTAGAAGTTAAAATGTATGAATGGATATGCTTAGGTCTCCATTTGGTACCGAAAATAAATAGATAAATAAATACACATGTCTCAAGAAAAATAACTTTAATTGAGCGTTAAAGTATAATTAATTAAGTTTAATTGACTAAATCGAAGATCTAATTAGCAATATATGAGCATACATAACAATGCTATAATAACAATCAAAACTTAAAAGGACAAAAAATGGTTGTAATAAATCATACATTTGTGTGTGAGAGGTCACTTCTATCTTTCCTTTGCGTGCTTGCATTGCTTAAGTGGTTGCCATCACGTAACCGCATGCCATCGTTATACTTGTCGCTTGTTTGGGTGTTCTTTTCGATGCATGATTATTCCATTTCTTATGAGATATATATATATATATCGGGAGGAAGCATAATATAATGCAGCTTAATTCCCGATGGAATTAACGTGATGAACACCGACATTTTCTCGAGCATAGTATATTAACATGATAGAGCTTTTTTTCTGGGGGATTACCGATGAAATCCATGTGGGGAAGACGAGCACGTCGTTGACTTCGATCGGAAGCTGTGGCGAGGATCGAAATGACTCAGGCAGTTGGCAAGTCAACGCCTCAATCCACCAATTTTTAGTGAGGATGAATGCGATGCAAATTCCCTGTTGCATTAATTTGGTGGTATTATATATAAACACAACAATTTTCATATTTATTGACTCGGTCAATCTCTGTAAGTCGATTGTCATTTGCCCCTCGAACAGCAATTTAATGCATATGAATGTGAGGGAATTCTCTCTTTTTTTTTTTTCTCCATAAAAGAGTCTCACGTTTTCAGAAATTTTCCGACATCAATTTTTTTTTTAACCTAATACCGATTACAATATTTTTAATACGATGTTATAGTATTTTAGTAATACCCAAAAAATAATATAATATAATATATTTATAAATATAATTATTTTGAAAATATTATTTTTTACAGTATTTTTATTTTATGTTATAGTATTTTTCATAATATAAAATATTATAACTATATTTTTTATTGCATTGACGATTGTTTCTTAGTATTACTGAAAATACTATAATTGGATCGATTCATCCAACTAGTCCACAGAAAAAGGAAAAAAAGAAAAAAAAAAAAAGGGTAGATAATTGGATATTTCAAGGATTAAGCAAAAAATTAAGCGCTATTAAAAATCTGAAAAATGAGAAGTTTCTTTTTTTAAAATCAATATGTGTATATATTGATTTATATGCTAAGTAAGCGGTGGTGGTTCGCTCGCCCGCGGCACCTCCCTTACGGCTTTCTTATTTAAGTTTCCGCGTCCCACCACCGTGCTTGTATGTATATATATACACATGTTCTTGTCATCCTCTGCGTCTTCTATCGACACAACTTTCTTCTTTAAGGACCGATTACCATATTCATAAACTCTGACCATGAAACTATATATATTTCATATTTATTGTATTAAAATAAAGTGAAAAAAATATCATTCTTCATATATTTTTATGAAAATGATAAATAGTAATTACATTTAAAATTACCATTTGAGATATCATATGAAAACCTCAGTAAGACATTATCCATGATGATAGGGGTAATAATGGCGACATGACGTGTCACGACGACTGCCCCACCTGGGCGCCACTCTGCCCAATGAGGAAGGCAATAACGCTGACTCGACACGCGCTGACGTCATCCACTATCAGGCAACGACTTCCGACCCCGTGCACTTGACCACGACAGGAGAGGACGACGACCGACCCTCGCCCATACCCTGCGACAGTCCGGTTCTCCACGCAACGTTAGTAACAGCGTCAGACGTCGTCAGAGGTACGATCCTGCCTCCCACAGGCGGGCACATCAGGTAACGCTAAACTACCCTATAAATACCCCCGAGTTCTAAACGAAAGGGGGGACTTCTCCACGGCAGAAAACTCCCTTCCACATCATCTGACTTGATCGTCGGAGGGGTCGGGCCGAGCTTCCGACCCGACCTGTGTGCAGGAACGAAGGCAAGGTCGCATCTCCCAGTCACCACGACGAGGCTTCACCCCCCACGCTACGTCCCATTCGGACCGCCGTGACCGGCCACCCCAGTTGTCCCGAGGAGCGCCGCGTCGGATCCCCGCGCATTCGGACCCGAACCAAGCCGCGTCGGCCCCGAGGCCACGGCATACAGTTGTTCCCCGTAACATTTTGGCGCTAGAAGGAGGGCATACTGCCCGAGACCTCCTCGGCCACAGCCTACCCGAGACCTCCTCGGCCACAGCTTGCCCGAGACTTCCTCTGCGCGGCCTGCCCGCCTAAGTAGCTCCTCGGCCACTGCCTGCCCGAGAGCTCCTCGACCCCATGCTGCCCGAGACCACTCCTGCGCGGCCTGCCCGCCTGAGGGGCCTACCACCCCTACAACCAAGCCCAACTTGACCGACGAACCACTACTTGAGGTTCCTCGGCCACCCAGAGCCACCACTGCACATCCAACCCTCGTCAATTGTCAAGCTCCATGATTCCCACACCCCTGGCAATGAACCGGCCTTCGCCCGACAGAGACGGTTCCTTAGAACCGAAGCCATGCCTCGGACTCGCCTTACGGCAACCGACGCATAACTTCCATTGGGGGGGGAATATGATGAGGGTAATAATGGCGATAAGACTCGGGCTGACGTCAGCTGTCTCGGATGACGCATCGCCCCTCGGTTGACCTGACAACACCTGGTCAAACAAGACCAGAACGCCAACCGAGGCACGTCACTATCCTACAGGAGCCCAGCCCCTCACGTGACGCCAACACTAGTGTCAGACGCTACCGGGAGTTCGATCCTGCTCCCTGCTAGCAGTCCTACGCACCACCTTCACTATAAAAACCCTTGCATGCCAAGGGAGAAAAGGAGGGAGAGGACAACACAAAAACACCCTCAAAACCACTCCACTCCACATCACTAACTTGATCGTTGGAAGGGTCAGGCCGAGCTTCCGACCCGACCTGTGTGCAGGAACGAAGACGAGGCGCCTCTCACCGGACGCACAGGCGAGGAGCCCCTTCCCAGAGGAAACGGCGACCCCCCTCCACGACCGAACCGACCCGAGCCGGCGACCTCTACAGTCCCGAGGAACCCCCCTGGGAGATCCCCGCCATTCGGACCCAGAACAAACCGCGTCGGCCCCGAGGCCACGGCGTAAAGTTGTTTGCACTAACACATGACATCTAACGTATCGAGAAAAAAAGAGGGAAAAGGAAGCAGAGGTTACTTGGTGTTCGGGGTTTTAGCATCATCCCATTTGAATCAAGATTTCGGTACTTTTTTTTGCCGGACAAGACTTCCTGAGATCTGACCACTGAATTAACCGACGATGAGTGATCTAATTATGAAGTTGCATGAGTTTTTTGCCTTTCCAAATCTAACTACAGATATAATTCCATTAAAGATTCTTATCTGTTGGGCACATAGCGCATTAGTTCAGCCCATAATGCTTTAATAACTCATAGCTCATATTAGTATTTTCTTTTCTTTTAACATAAATCCTAACTTTTTTAATCTAAACGTGTGCAGGTAAGGTTGAAAAAAGAGGACAATGACGATTGTGGACGAGGTTGAGAAGAAAAAAAAAAAAAGAAAGGAGAAACTGTAATATTGGCAATTAAGGGCAAAAAAAAAAAAAAAAAAAAGAGAGATGAAGATGAGAATAATGCAGAGGTTCCTTTTATGACTTAAAGCATGCGGTAAGTATTATTTAGTATGTTATATTTCTTTTTTTTCTTAAATTTCAAAGCATATGAATTCGTTGCCGACGTTGTATAGAGTGCAGATTGGTTATAGTTGCCGAATGACAAGATGTTGTTGCTCGACAGGGAACGCATGCATGCATGCATGCATATGAATCAACTAAACAATCCTCTTCTCTTTCAGGACATGTGAACTTTTTCTTGCACAACCTGTTTACTTTGCAGAACCTGTCTATGATATGTTATACCTTCTCGTAACAATTTTAATATTGTCTCCCAAGAAATCATTTCTTGCTGTTTCATTCACAATGGCAGAAAATTCTACTAACAGAAAACCCTCTATTTCATGATATTTAATCGTAGCATTGGACACATGAAAGACAAAAATTTTCATTCAACTTCTCTTCTCTTATCTACGAACAGTTCCTCTTCTTCACCGCATGGCCGAAGCGTATTAGAGTAAGGGATCAATAGTGGGTAACTGCATCCCAGCGATCCCAGCTTCTTGAGTTCTCCATCCTTTATATCATAGCTATATGCCTCGCTATCTACGGTGAAAACAAGTGACGTGGTCATCGCCACCTCTCTCAGCACGACGCAGCTCACGTTGGGGGGTTCCCTGAACCCTATCTGGCCCAAGCTCACCTCATGCACCCTTACCCATCCTGGCGGACCGTCGTTTGTCTTCCTCAGCAGCCACAGTCCGATCACCCAAGTACACATTTCGTAATGGATTAGGCACAGCGACTTCCCCTCCCACTTGCCTATTCCGATCGTGTCCAAGTAGGCGACGGCTGCTTCTTTCGGCAGAGGGATGATCTGCGTGCGCTCCTTCCTCACATCAAAGGCGACGACATAGTGGTCGATCCTCTCGTACGATTTCGAATGTGACGATGCCCAGAATACGACGTCGTCGCAGACCACCGGGTGCTCCAAATGTAGTTCCATCCGACCGAAGTCGAGTTCCTTGTCCATCGTCCACACCCTCGCAGACGAGTCATAGACCTGACAGCGGTGCAACGAGCTCCCTTCTGGGGTCCGTGAAAGGTAGACCAACTTGTAGCTTTTCGTCACCCCATCTCCATCGTTCATGAATCTCACCGCGATGCCGATGCCGCCCCATGTCCAATACTTGCTCGGCGGGGAGGGCAGCTGGAGCTGGCACCGAGTCCCACGGGCCGGGTTGTAGACGCATAAGGCATCATCTTTGTTATGCAAGACAAAGACGAGGCCACCCGCTGACCCAAGGATTACGACTTTCCTGTAGGACAAGAATTCGAGGCTGCTTCTGGGCACACCGGCGTAGGGGTCAATGAGGAAGAAGGGCCCAGG
Source organism: Musa acuminata AAA Group (assembly GCF_036884655.1). NCBI lineage: Eukaryota > Viridiplantae > Streptophyta > Magnoliopsida > Zingiberales > Musaceae > Musa > Musa acuminata. The sequence goes on from NW_027020392.1 coordinate 13,384, forward strand.
AATGTTGCGGATGTGGGGAAAGAAGCCGGAGATGACATTGTTGTGGTACGTCTGTGAAAGGAGAAAATGAGAATCTGATGAGAGCTGGCGAAAGGTCTTGCAAACAGAGAGGAGCCTAAAGAAGGTCTTTGCTGGGAGGTAGGAGAGGATCTCTGCCAGCAGGTTATCGGGAAGGGGACGACCGCTACTTCCGAGGTTGATGCTATGACTGCTATTGAGCATACCATCCATTCCAACCATCAGAGATTTGGAAAAGTACAACTGTCCATTATATAGAGAATAGAGAAGGCCGATGACTCTTAGTGTGAGAAGATATCGAACTTTCATCATCTGAAACTGAGAAATGTTTCGAGGACCGATTACCATATTCATGGACTCTTTCCATGAAATTATATATATATATATATATATATATATATATATATATATATATATATATATGTATATTATATATATATATATATTCATATTTATTGTATTACATTAAAGCTAAAAACATATCATCTTCATATATTTTTGTGAAAATGACAATAAGTAATTACATTTAATATTACCATTTCAGACATCATATGAAAATAGTAGTTAATTATTAGATTTAGTGTGATCCTTCTAAGCACTCTCCTCTGTTAGACATTATCCATGATATCTAACTTGCCAAGTAAATGATAAAATTGATTTGAATTAAGAGCCTTAGTTATCACTAAGATCAATAGATAGTGAAAAGATCATTAAATTGCTCACGTTGCCTCTGATCACTACTTTTTCATAATTCAAATAAAGAAAATAATCATCTGAAAAAAAAAGCCATTTTTAGTTTCAAAATTTTCAGATAAACATAAGGATGCTAAAGATACAATAGTTGTGTGAGGGATTATTTTACTACTGATTTTGAATGTTTAAGGGTATTTTTAATTTATAGAATTGCTAATTTTTAAGGAATCTTGAAAAAAGAACATTCGACACTCGAGTAAATTGAAGACTTCCAAGTTAAGAATGCCAATATGAGCCTTAATTAAGAGTCTTAAGAATCAATCCACTTCAAACCATTTTTAGATAAATTAATTTGAGATGGTAGATTATGATACGAACAAAATGGACAAATGAGGGGTGACCATAACACCAAATCTTATCGCAATGTGACTTACATGAGTGTAGGACAAAAGCAAAATCCAATGTATTCGGGAAGATAGTGAGATTTGTTACAAGGATGATCAAATTAGGGTCGAAGTTGTGTCTTTTACTCCAATTTTTGGAATTAATCGATTGCTCAAACTTGGCCTACTCTACATATAATTTCTAATCTTAACTTTTCATACCCTTTGAATATAAGTAAATTTAAGATTTTCTAAGATCTATGGATTTTGGTAAAAAAGACTCGATCTAGATGACTACATAATTGAATTATTTAGTGGATGTTGGAATATCATAATGGTCCAACTGATTTTAATTTCATCATTTTCATCATAGGTGTATGCTTATTGATGATTGACTAAAGTTTTTCTTTTTCTTTTACTGATGCAAGACTCATAAAGTTATAAGTGGTTTTTAATCAATGTTATTATATAATTTAAATTATAAAATTCTTCCTAAAATCTTAATTGAACTTTTATTCCCCAAATTATCTCTCATGGGCAAACAATTTTTTACAATTAGCCAACGTTTAAGAGAATATTCTATCGACATAGGAGATTGTTGTTTTGGAGGTACAAATCTAGGGTAAAAGTCCTTTAGTGATAATTAAAATAAAAATTAAAAAAAAAAAACTTATGATAAATTATTTATTATCCCTCGATATGCTTTCATTCATTCATTCTGAAAATTGACCTTAGAGCTATTAAAGTAGCGAACCTTTGTCTTTTTATATTTATGTCATTATTACCCAAGTTGTTACATAAATTCTAAACCATGATTCCTCCCCATAAAATGCTTATTTCTGATTTTGATTGTAAAATTTTACAGATTCAACGATAACTTGATGATTAGAATGTTATGTTGTCTATTCAAATGAGGTAACTAAATCAAATTATGCATGATGACCAATATACAATAATTTATCTTTGTTTCTTGGATAACGAGAAGCCGAAATGATGAATTTAGTCAGGAATATTTTATTTATATTAATTTTTTAGTTATAAATTGTTACATTATACAAGAAAGAATATTACCACATTTAGGATTTTTTTCATTGGATTATAACATCATTCCATATATCAAAAGTCAAATAAATAAATATCACATTATTAATATATATAAATAATAAATATTTATTATAATTTTTTATTTATCAAAATATAAATTAAAAGTAGTCATAGGTTTTATTTAGAAATATAGTGATACTAACTCAAAAATAACTCAAAAATAAAATTCAACTAGCCCTAGTTAAAGGAATATTTGTTCTCAATTGAAATTTGGTATAGTATTATTGGTTGGTTACTTTAAAATTTTAAAATAAAGTAAAAAAATTCCGTAATACGAGGAGGAACCTTTATAAGGCAACTATAAAATAAATATATATTCAAAAGTTAATCATCATATTGACATATATCAAATGCTCGAAGGCATACTCGGAGGAACCTTTATAAACTCACAATAGTGAATGAAAATAAATCCATATTACACTCCTAACAACATAAATAATAGTATCTCTTACTCGTCAAAGTAAGGACATGTTGTTGAATCTCGGATTTTGATGATGAAATCAATTGATGTGTTTGTGATCTAATATGCATTTAAGTAACGCAGGACTAGCTTCGATCATAAAAGGCAAATTGATTAAAGTAGGAGAAATCAAACGTTAGGCCAAAGAGAACATATTAGAAGATTGGACGTCGGCTGGAGGATCGATCGACGTGTCGGTAGAAGGCTTCGTGTCATGAATTTAGGCATCGGGTTGAAGGATCAGACTTTACGCCAAGGAGATTGGAAGTTGCAAGAATCAACATGTCGATTGGGCAATACATCGAAGGATTGGACGAAGTGTCAGATGAACCAATGACATGTCGGACAACATAGGATTCGCTTGTAATCGACTATGTCTAGATTGAGTTAGTTTAGAGTCTAATTGAGTCAATTTAGAATGTAATTAGGTCAACTCAATTAGGGGATAATTAGGCATAAGTTAGGGCTGAGTTGGGTCGAATGGAATACCCACTCAGCCACTTAGAACCATGCTAGGCAGTGGCACCACCCATGGTGGGTGATAGAACCACTTGAAGCTCAACCTCCGAGGAGGTCCAGTCGATGGTACCGCCCAAAGTTGGCAGTGGTATCATCGGCCATAAAAGCTATCAAGCGATGTTACCACTAGAGCCTAGTCTCCGAGGCTCTGTCAAGTGGTGGTACCGCCAATATCCTAAAAATTGAGAATGAGACACTTTTAGGCTTCAATTTTTAATCTGTTTGGAGCCTATAAATACCTTTATCATCCCTGTTCAGATCACACAAGAATTGAGAACAAAAACAAAGATAAATTCTGTTGTAATCTTATGAGAGTTCTCCTTCTATAGTCTAAGGTTGATTTTTATTTAAGAGAGGAGTAAGTGGGGGTGTAAAGGTTCTCTCCTCAACTTGTCAAAAAGAGAATTGAGTTGTACGGGTAGTTGATCTTCGGTAATGGAAGCCGGTGGTCTCAACGAAAGAGCAATCAGAAGTGGACGTAGATCACGATAACCGAACTACTATAAAAATCTGGTTTGAATTTACTTCTTACTATTTACCTTTATTGCAAACTAAATTCATACTTTCACTAAGCTTCCGTACGCTTTCCAAGTTAATATTTTTTCGATACGATTTTTCATCGAACAAAATTTTTAAAACCAGTGATTTTAACGAAAGCACTAATTCACCCCCCCTCTTAGTACCGACTCAATCATAACACACGTTCTATCCAATAATAGATATAATAACTATCCGATCGTCATGTCTTATAACCTGTTAATCCTCAAAGGGAATCACCCTACCTGTCCTTAGTAGGAAAATAAAATCGTCTTATAACATGTTATGTCTATATAGAAATGAAATAATACATTGAAACATTTAAAGTTATCTTTCAAATATCATTAATGTTAAATAACATCAATTAGCTATCAATCAACTTGTATTATAACTCAATGTTTCAATTGAACTCGATTTAACTAGAACCTAATTTAATCGATCTCTAATCCTCATTTAATCGATTTTGAGAAGAGGTTACTTGGTGTTCTGGGTTTTAGCATCATCCCATTTGATTCAAGATTTCGATACCTTTTCTTGCCGGACAAGACTTTCTTGACCACTGAATTGCTCAGAATTAACCGACGATGAGTGATCTAATTATGAATTTGCATGAGTTTTTTTTTTCCAAATCTAACTACAGATATAATTCCATTAGAGATTCTTATCTATTGGGCAGATAGCTCATTAGTTCAGTCCATAATGAGCTTTAATAACTCATAACTCATACTAGTATTTTTTTTTTCTTTTAACATAAATCCTAACTTTTTTTAATATAGACGTGTGGCAGGTAAGGTTGAAACAAAAGGACAATGAAGATTGTGGACGAGGTTGAGAAAGAAAAAAAAAAGAAAAAGGAGAACCTATAATATTGGCAATTAAGGGTAAAAAAAATAAGAGAAGAAAAAAAGAATGAAGATGAGAATAACTCAGAGGCTCCTTTTATGACTTAAAGGATGCAGTAAGTATTATTTAGTATGTTATATTTCTTTTTTTTCTTACATTTCAAAGCATTATTCGTTTTTGTACACTAATAGTATGTTATTCGTTGTCTCCTCTCTTGAAATCGAACAAATCCCAAAAAGTTATATAGACAAGATGTTGTCTATCTAAGATTGTATAGTGCAGATTGGTTATAGTTGCAGAATGACAAGATGTTGTTGCTCGACAGGGAACGCATGCATGCATGCATATGAATCAACTAAACAATCCTCTTCTCTTTCATGAACTTTTTCTTGCACAACCTGTTTACTTTGCATTATTAAGTCAAAGTGAATTTGTCTATGATATGTTATACCTTCGCATAACAATTTTAATATTGTCTCCCAAGAAATCATTTCTTGCTGTTTCATTCACAATAGCAGAAAATTCTACTAACAAAAAACCCTTTATTTCATGATGATAAGGCATATTTTGTATTCCCGTCACGTCACAACCTCTGTCGCATCACGCCCCCACCAAGTCGGCACGAGAGTACCTCCCTGCACCGGGTTGGGACCTATACCGAGATGCACTCCCTCGTCAAGTATCGTCCCGAAAAACTCGGGGCATTCCAGGCACGTTCCGTGCATTCCGGACGTGCGACCACACAAAGGTACCATCTCGCAACTTGAGGATCGTTCACCGTATCAAATCCACGTACGACCGATCCTCGCATAATAGTATAAAAGCCCTTGACCGACATCTGGCCATGGGATGACAAAAAAAGGGGAAAAGGTAACCACCAACTTATTCTACGAGGGGCCAAAGTTGGAAACCCGCCGACGAGGGCCTTATGTGCTGGAGCTCGATCGCCTCCAGAAGCGCGACCGCCCCGATCGAAGTGGCACCTTCCCGGAAGACGATGGTAGCGTCCCAACTTCCTGACGTAATCAACCTCAACACCTCGTCCCATCGATCGTGAACTCCCGACATTAACCTGTGGATCAAGACCCCATCGGCGACGACGCATCAGGTCACATTTAATCGCAGCATTGACACAAGAAAGATAATTTTTCATTCAACTTCTTTCTCTTATCTACGAGAATGTATACATAATAGGAAATACAAACAAAAAGAAGGTCTCTTCACGTTGTTTCGAACAGTTCCTCTTCTTCACCGCATGGCCGAAGCGTATTAGAGTAAGGGGTCAACGGTGGGTAAGGGCATTCCAGCGATGCCAGCTTCTTGAGTTCTCCATCCTTTATATCATAGATATATGCATCGCTTTCTACGGTGAAAACAAGTGACGTGGTCATCGCCACCTCACTCAGCACGATGCAGCTCACCTTTGGGGTTTCCCTGAAACCTAACTGGCCCAAGCTCACCTCATGCGCCCTCACCCATCCTGGCGGACCGTCGTTTGTCTTCCTCAGCAGCCACAGTCCGATCACCCAAGTACACGTTTCGTAATGCATTAGGCACAGCGACTTCCCCTCCCGCATGCCTATTCCGATCGTGTCCGAGTAGGCGACGGCTGCTTCTTTCGGCAGAGGGATGATCTGCGTACGCTCCTTCCTCACATCAAAGGCGACGACATACTGGTCGATCCTCTCGTTCGAGAACGAATGTGACGATGCCCAGAACACGACGTCGTCGCAGATCACCGGGTGCTCCAAATGTAGTTCCAACCGACCGAAGTCGAGTTCCTTGTCCATCGTCCACACCCTCGCAGACGAGTCATAGACCTGACAGCGGTGCAACTTACTCCTTACTGGGTGCCGTGAAAGGTAGACCAACCTGTAGCTTTTCGTCACCCCATCTCCATCGTTCATGAATCTCACCGCGATGCCACCCCATGTACAATACTTGCTCGGCGGGGAGGGTAGCTGGCACCGAGTACCACGGGCCGGGTTGTAGACGCATAACGCACCATCTTTCCTATGCAACACAAAGACGAGGCCACCAGCTGACCCAACGATTTTGCCTTTGCGGAACAAGAATTCGAGGCGGCTTCTGGGCACACCGGCGTAGGGGTCAACGAGGAAGAAGGGTCCAGAAAAGTCGCGGTCGTGAGGAAAGAAGCCGGAGATGACATTGTTGTGGTACGACTGTGAAAGGAGAAAATGAGAATCTGATAAGAGCTGGCGAAAGGTCTTGCAAATAGAGAGGAGCCTAAAGAAGGTCTTTGCTGGGAGTTAGGAGAGGATCTCTGCCAGCAAGTTATCGGGAAGGGGACGACCGCTACTTCCGAGGTTGATGCTATGGGTGCTATTGAGCGTACCATCCATTCCAACGATCAGAGATTTGAAAGAGTCCAACTTATTGTCCATTATATAGAGACAATAAGTAATATATATATATATATATATATATATATATATATATATATATATATATATATCATATTTATTGAATTATAATAAAGGGAAAAACATATCATTTTCATATATATTTTTATGAAAATGGCAATAAGTAATTACATTTAATATTATCATTTCAGACATCATATGAAAATGGAAGTTAATTATTAGATTTAGTGTGATCCTTCTAAGCACTCCCCTCTGTTAGACATTATCCATGATATCTAACTTGTCAAGTAAATGATAAAATTGATTTGAATTAAGAGTCTTAGTTATCACTAAGATCAATAGATAGTGAAAATATCATTAAATTGCTCACGTTGCCTCGGATCATTACTTTTTCCTAATTCAAATAAAGAAAATAATCATCTGAAAAAAGAAGAAGCCATTTTTAGTTTCAAAATTTTCAGATAAACATAAGGATGCTAAAGATAGAATAGTTGTGCGAGGGATTATTTGACTACTCATTTTGATTGTTTTAGGGTATTTTTAATTTATGGAATTGCTAATTTTTAAGGAATCTTGAAAAAAAGAACCTTTGACACTCGAGCAAATTAAAGACTTCCAAGTTAAGAATGCTAATATGAGCCTTAGTTAAGAGTCTTAACGATCAATCCACTTCAAACCATTTTTAGATAAATTAATTTGAGATGGTAGATTATGATTAGGATAAAATGGACAAATGCAGGGTGATCATAACACCAAATCTTATCCTACTGTGAATTACATGAGTGTAGGACGAAAGCAAAATCCAACGTATTTGGGAAGATAGTGAGATTTGTCACAAAGATGTTCAAATTAGGGTAGAAGTGGTGTCTTTTACTCCAATTTTTGGAATGAATCGATTGCTCAAACTTGGCCTACTCTACATATAATTTCTAATCTTAACTTTTCATACCTTTTGAATATAAGTAAATTTAAGATTTTCTAAGATCTATAAATTTTGGTAAAAAGACTCAATCTAGATGACTATACAATTGAATTATTTAGTGGATATTGGAATATCATAATGGTCCAACTGATTTTAATTTCATCATTTTCATCATAGGTGTATGTTTATTGATGATCGACTAAAGTTTTTTTTTAACCAATATTATTATATAATTTAAATTATAAAATTCTTCTTAAAATCTTAATTGAACTTTTATTCCCCAAATTATCTCTCATGGGCAAAATTTTTTTACAATTAGCCAATATTTAAGATAATATTCTATCGACATAGGAGATTATTGTTTCGAGGTGGTAAAGGTTCTTTAGTGATAATTAAAAAAACATATTAATTATCCCTCAATGTCCCAAACTTATTTATTATCCCTCCATATGCTTGCATCATTCATTCTAATTTAGTCGGGGCATATGAACTTTTTCTTGCACAACCTGTTTACTATGCGTTATTAAGTGAATTTGCCTATGATATGTTATACCTTCTCATAACAATTTTAATATTGTCTCCCAAGAAATCATTTCTTGCTGTTTCATTCACAATGGCACAAAATTCTACTAACAAAAAACCCTCTATTTCATGATATTTAATCGCAGCATTGGACACAAGGAAGACAACATTTTTCATTCAACTTCTCTTATCTTATCTACGAGAATGTATACATAATAGGAAATACAAACAAACAAAAAAAGTCTCTTCAGGTTGTTTCGAACAGTTCCTCTTCTTCACCGCATGGCCGAAGCGTATTAGAGTAAGGGATCAACGATGGTAAATGGCATTCCTGCAATGCCAGCTTCTTGAGTTCTCCATCCCTTATACTGTAGGTGTATGCATCTTCATGTGTGGCGAAAACAAGTAGCGTAGTCGTCGCCACCTCACACAGCATGGTGGACAGCACGTTGAGTGGTTTCTTGAACCCCATCCGGTCCGAGCTTATCTCATGCGCCGTCACCCAGCGTATCCCACCGTTGTTACTCTTCTCCAGCAGCTCTAGAGCGAACACCCGAGAAGACAGACGGTAATGAATCAGGCAAACCGACTTTCCCTCCCACTTGCCGATCCCAATGGTGTCGGAGGGATCGATGTTCATTCTTTCCGGCGGTCGGATGATCTGCGTGCACTCAGTCCTCAGGTCGAAGGCGACGACGTACGCATTAATCATCCTGCACGTTTCCCGCGCCGACACCCAGAATATGGTCTCGTCGTGGACCACCGGGTGATCCAAATCTATTGCGCCCCCTCCAAAGTCGAGACGCTTGTCCATCGTCCACTTCTTGGCCACCGAGTCGTAGACCTGGCAGCGGCGCAACGAGTACCACACCCAGGTTGATGAGAGGTACACCAGCTTGTAGTCTTTCGTCATGTCCCCATCGTTCATGAAGTTCACCGCGATGCCACCCCCCGGACACAAGTCCGAAGGTGCGCGTAGATGACACCGAGTCCTACGAGCCGGGTTGTAGACATATAAGCTACGGGTGGCCGCCCGGCGGTTGTCGTGCATGACGAAGACAAGGCCGTCAGCTGACCCAAGGATGAAGCCGTTGTTCTTGCTCAAGAATTTGCCAAAGGTTCTTGGCACGCCGGCGTAGGGGTCAACGAGGAGAAAGGAATTGAAGGCATTGCGGATCTTGACGAAGAATCCGGAGACGGCTTTGCAGAGATCTGATTGTGAATGGAGGAAATCAGACTTTTCCGAGAGCTCGTGGAAGGACTTACAGACAGGTTGGAGTCTGAAGAATGTCTTCGCGGGGAGGTAGGACAGGATCTCTTCGTGCAAGTCGTCGGGAAGCCGACAGCTTCCGGTTACGGGCTTCTCCTCACCCACGATGCCGATCTCGAGCGGAGGGTTCATCGCTGCAGCAAGAAATCTAGATTCGAAAACTGTATAAGAAATCTCACTGTGTATATATATACACACTTTAAACGTAGATATATATATATGTATCAAGATATACACATATCAATATATATATATATATATATATTTATATTTATATGTATATATCTATCTATCTATCTGTCTCTCTATCCCTCTCTGTCTACATATATATATATATATATATATATATATATATAGAGAGAGAGAGAGAGAGAGAGAGAGAGAGAGATATAGATAGATATATACATATATATACATAGATAGATATATATATATATATATATATATATATATATATATATATATATATATATATATATATATATGTGTGTATATATATGTATATATCTATCTATCTATTTCTCTATCCCTCTCTCTCTCTCTCTCTCTCTCTCTCTCTCTCTCTCTCTATATATATATATATATATATATATATATATATATATATATATCTATGTATATCTATCTATCTATCTATCTATCTTAACATTGGTCTTTTTTTTGACATGAGTTGAGTGCAACGCGAAGACACACACGTTGAAAGATGCATGCCTCGTTAGCAGCTCGTGTAGACGTTCTTCTCTTTATTTTGGTACTTCAACATCACCAAGAAATCATATTTTGGTCATATTGTCTATCTCTGCAAGCTATATGTGCTCATTATTGTTTCTGAGTTTCGTAAGCGATTTGTTTTTTTGTGATACATACATACATACATACTTTTTACCATTTATAAATAGGGATGTTTTTTGTTGGGGCCATACTCGACTGAAAATCCAATTGGGGTCTGAATCTGATAAGCTTTTGGATCCAAAATGAGGAGGACCCGTACCTAAGAAGATTCAGATCGGACATTCTAATTTATGTATCATCGGGTGGGTGAGATATAGGATCCATACTTGATCTTGTAATGTTAATGGATCCAAAATTTTAGGTTGGACTTCATATCTTGTATGGAGCCACGAGGGTTATGGGCATTCCTATCCCCATAAGACATGCAAACCACAGCAGATTTCCTTTTCTGCTTCATTCTTACGTGTGTTCGAAACAAGCATTCCTCCGTTGGAAGGCTAAACATTTATTTTCTCCCATTGGCATCCTCGCAGCCGGCGGTGTAATGGGATGTGTGAAGAGCGGCAGCCAGAAGTCATTAGTTGCCGGAGGGGTATCGGCTGCGTTATTGTGTCACGTGTACACCCAGCTTCCAGAACGACCTCTATACGCATCATCCCTGGGGTTAGGGGTTCTACCATGGCTATTCTGCTCAACACCGGCTATATCTATCTTTTTTCCCCCTTCTCCTTATGCTTACTTAACCTGCCTGTTTTACTTATCAGGTACGTCCGTGACTCTTCTAGCTGTAATGGGGTCTCGCAACAAGTAGTCTGGAAAGGTATTCCCTGCAGGTGTCGTTTCTCTTGTGTCCTTGATAATGGCCGGTGGCTATCTTCATGGAATTCTGCGTAGCAGTAAAACATTGTATGTTTTGAATAGTCTTCTTCGTGTTCTTCGTGGACTTGCAGTAACCTTTTCTTTTATGCAGCTTGACTGTGTTCTTGTCTACCCAGTCACAGTTTCTACTGTGCAAGAACTTGCATAATTTGGATGCAGTTTTGCTAGGAAATAGAACATTACATCAACAGGCTCTTCTAATGATGAAATAGAACATTTCATCATTAGGTTCTCTAAGGTTGTCAATTGTAGATGCTTGATGGTTTGCTTCACGAGGACATAAATGGCCAATGGCCAATTAGATCTTTCAAATAGGCTCTTCTAATGCCATATCCAATGCTCTCTTGATGGCTTTGTCGAAAGGTCTAATTACATATTAATCTTTGTAATTATTTATTTTTAATATTTTAATTTTTATATTTTAAAAAAATTACATTAAGATATCTATACTTTGGAATATTTACGAAAGTAAAACATTTGATCACATTACTCTAATAATCTCTATGTTGATCTATAATACCTTTTAAAAAAATAGTATAATTTCATTATACTACAAGCAAGCAAGCAGGAATTGGACACTAAGAAAGAGAAACCGAAGAAAAATTTTCATGCTATTTTTTGTCTCTCTACGGTAATGCATATATATATGACAGGGAAAAAGGAAAAAGTCAGCTCCTCTTCCTGACCGCATGGCCGAAGCCGAAGCGTATTAGAGTAAGGAATCAACGGTGGGTAATGTCACTTTGTATAGTGAAAACAAGTAACGTCACTCAGCATGATGGAGCTCAGCAAGTAGTGAAAACACCACCCAAGTACACATTTCGTAATGGATTAGGCACAGCGACTTCCCAGCTTCATCGGACCAACGAAGTCCATGCTATGGGTGTTGTTGAGCGTACCGCCCATTCCGACGATCAGAGATTTGAAAGAATACGACTGTCCAAGAGGGAAGGGGGTAATTACCGTACCCCGAGCCGCAGCAGGAACACGTTACCCTACTTCTTCGCCATGCCCACGAGGTTCCGGTGGTTGAGGTCGTTGCCGACCTGTAGCCAGTTTCCGAAGATAGGGAAGGAGACGGGGCCGGGAGGGGCGCCATTGGAGCCGGAGCGGGAGAATACGAAGAAGAGGAGGAGAGGAAGAGAGAGAAGGGAGGGAGATTGATCAGTGAACAGATGCTTGGCAGCGTACGTGCAGGCAACTGCCGCAAGGGTGAGCATGGCCGGCCAACTTTGTGGTGGAGGCAGCCATGGCGATGGTCGTTGGCTTCCTTCTTGTTGCCAGTGCTGGTTGGATGCAAAGGAGGGAGAGTGGACGGTGATTTATATGCCAAGTAAGCGGTGGTGGTTCGCTCGCCCGCCCGCCGCACCTCCCTTTCAGCTTTCTTGTTGAAGTTTCCGCGTCCCACCACCGTGCCTGCATGGATGTATATACACACGTTCTTGTCATTCTCTGCATCATATATCGACACAGCTTTCTTCTTTTAAGGACCGATTGCCATATTCATCAACTCTTTCCATGAAACTATATATATTTCATATTTATTGTATTACAATAAATTAAAAATATATATATCGTTCTTTATATATTTTTATGAAAATGACACATAGTAATTACATTTAAAATTATCATTTCAGACATCATATGAAAACAATAGTTAATTATTAGATTTAGTGTGATCCATCAAATCACTCTCCTCCGTAAGACATTATCCATGACATCTAACTTGCCGAGAAAAGAAAGGGAAAAGGAAGCAGAGGTTACTTGGTGTTCGGGGTTTTAGCATCATCCCATTTGATTCAAGATTTCGGTACCTTTTCTTGCCGGACGAGACATCCTGAGATCTGACCACTGAATTGCTCAGAATTAACCTCTTTTATTGGCAATTAAGGGCAAAAAAATAAGAGAAGAAAAAAAAAAAAGATGAAGATGAGAATAATGCAGAGACTTCTTTTATGACTCAAAGCATGCAGTAAGTATTATTTAGTATGTCATATTTCTTTTTTTTTTCTTACATTTCAAAGCATATAAATTCGTTTTTGTACACTAATAGTATGTTATTCGTTTTCTCCTCTCTTGAAATCGAACAAATCCCAAAAAGTTATATAGACAAGATGTTGTCTATCTAAGATTGTATAGAGTTCAGATCGGTTATAGTTGCAGAATGACAAGATGTTGTTGCTCGACAGGGAACGCATGCATGCATTCATGCATATGAATCAACTAAACAATCCTCTTCTCTTTCAGGACATGTGAACTTTTTCTTGCACAACCTGTTTACTTTGCATTACTAAGTCAAAGTGAATTTGTCTATGACATGTTATACCTTCTCATAACAATTTTAATATTGTCTCCCAAGAAATCATTTCTTGCTGTTTCATTCACAATGACAGAAAATTCTACTAACAAAAAACCCTCTATTTCATGATATTTAATCGCAGCATTGGACACATGAAAGACAAAAATTTTCATTCAACTTCTCTTCTCTTATCTACGAACAGTTCCTCTTCTTCACCGCATGGCCGAAGCGTATTAGAGTAAGGGATCAATGGGGAACTGCATCCCAGCCATCCCAGCTTCTTGAGTTCTCCATCATTTATATCATAGCTATATGCCTCGCTATCTACGGTGAAAACAAGTGACGTGGTCATCGCCACCTCTCTCAGCACGACGCAGCTCACGTTGCGGGGTTTCCTGAACCCTAACTGGCCCAAGCTCACCTCATGCGCCCTCACCCATCCTGGCGGACCGTCGTTTGTCTTCCTCAGCAGCCACAGTCCGATCACCCAAGTACACGTTTCGTAATGCATTAGGCACAGCGACTTCCCCTCCCACATGCCTATTCCGATCGTGTCCGAGCGGGCGACGGCTGCTTCTTTCGGCAGAGGGATGATCTGCGTGCGCTCCTTTCTCACATCAAAGGCGACGACACACTGGTCGATCTCGTTCGAGAACGAATTTGACGATGCCCAGAACACGACGTCGTCGCAGATCACCGGGTGCTCCAAATGTAGTTCCAACCAACCGAAGTCGAGTTCCTTGTCCATCGTCCACACCCTCGCAGACGAGTCATAGACCTGACAGCGGTGCAACTTGCTCCTTACTGAGTGCCGTGAAAGGTAGACCAACCTGTAGCCTTTCGTCACCCCATCTCCATCGTTCAAGAATCTCACCGCGATGCCACCCCATTTACAATACTTGCCCGGCGGGGAGGGTAGCTGGCACCGAGTACCACGGACCGGGTTGTAGACGAATAAGGCACCATCTGTCTTATGCAACACAAAGACGAGGCCACCAGCTGACCCAACGATTTTGCATTTGCGGAACAAGAATTCGAGGCTGCTTCTGGGCACACCGGCGTAGGGGTCAACGAGGCAGAAGGCTCCAGAAAAGGCGCTGTCGTGGGGAAAGAAGCCGGAGATGACATTGTTGTGGTACGACTGTGAAAGGAGAAAATGAGAATCTGATGAGAGCTGGCGAAAGGTCTTGCAAACAGAGAGGAGCCTAAAGAAGGTCTTTGCTGGGAGGTAGGAGAGGATCTCTGCCAGCAAGTTATCGGGAAGGGGACGACCGCTACTTCCGAGGTTGGTGCTATGGGTGCTATTGAGCGTACCATCATCCATTCCAACGATCAGAGATTTGAAAGAGTCCAACTTATTGTCCATTATATAGAGAAGTAAGAGGGAAGGATGACGACTCTTAGTGTGAGAAGATATCCAACTCTCCTCGTTTGAAACAGAGAAATGTTTCGAGGACCGATTGCCATATTCATGTACTCTTTCCATGAAAATATATATATATATTTATTGTATTACAATAAAGGGAAAAACATATCATTTTCATATATTTTTATGAAAATGGCAATAAGTAATTACATTTAATATTACCATTTCAGACATCATATGAAAATAGTAGTTAATTATTAGATTTAGTGTGATCCTTCAGAGCACTCCCCTCTGTTAGACATTATCCATGATATCTAACTTGCCAAGTAAATGAAAAAATTGATTTGAATTAAGAGCCTTAGTTATCAATAAGATCAATAGATAGTGAAAAAATCATTAAACTTTGTTACTTGAGATGGTAAGTTTTGATTAGACGTTTCTATTTTAAAATCAATAATATATGTATATATTGAAACTCTTATTTAAACTTTGTTACTTGACTATTAAGACATTAAAGATTTATTATTAGACTCAAAAACTAATTTGTAGTGATTATATTAATTTGTAAGGACCCAAATTATATTGTAGAACTTTGCAAGGAAAATTATGTAAAAATGCCGCAGCCTGTCATACGCCGCCGCAGCCGTCCTCATCGGCATTCCTGGGTGCGTTCATGTGCCACGCGGCGCTCCTAAAGTTCTACAATATAATTTGGGTCACAAAGAGAGATTCACAACGGCGGAAACCCGCCTAGATGTTCTTGAAGCGAGCATGGAGGAACTCTACCATGGCCAACAAAAACTAGTTGGGGTAGAGAGCTCGCAAGAGGAAGCGGAGTCCAGGATCGACAAGGTCGAGGCCCTAGTCGACCGACTGTCTGATGACACCAAAGACTCCGTGCAACACTTACAGGATGTTGTGGCGGAACTCACTTCAAAGGTGGCCATGCTTGCAAGAACACTAAATGCGGGAGGAAGCAACACCCGCGTTGCACTGCCACAAAATTTGAGGGCACCCGAGCCTCATGGATATGGAGGGGCCAGAGATGCCAAAGAGCTCGAGAACTTTCTGTTCGACATGGAACAATACTTCCGAGCTACGAGGCCCGATTCTAAAGATACCAAAGTTTCTATAGCAACAATGTATCTGAACGGAGATACGAAACTTTGGTGGCGAACCCGTTGGGAGGAGATCCAACAAGGCCGGTGTCGAGTCGACACATGGGAGGACTTGAGTTCGTCGCAAGAAGGAAGTTGAGACAACTCCGCCAGAGTACCACCATCCGAGACTATGTGAAACAATTTTCTGCACTAATGCTGGACATACAGGACATGTCCGAGAAGGACAAGTTGTTCAGCTTCCTCGATGGTTTGAAGCCATGGGTTCAACAGGAGCCAAATCGAAGGAATGTTACCGATGTGGTCGGGGCAATTGCTACTGCAGAAAGACTCACCGACTTTGTTTCCTCCGAAGACCCAGGGAGAAGGAAACAATCTTCAGGCAATCGCCCTCCAAAACATTCTCAAGGGAAGGAGCTCGGGGGCGAACAAAAGAAGAAGAGTTCCCACAAAGGGCCAAACCCGAAAGGCAAGACCTCAAAACCTAAAGGATGTTTCTTGTACGGAGGACCGCACATGGTGAGAGAGTGCCCACAAAAACAAGCACTCAATGCTTTGACGGCTTCCATCCAACCCCCCCGATCGGACAAGGGCAAAGCTGTTGCTCTTACTTCGAGCAGTTCTGAATCCAACAGCGATGACGAGGAGTCGCAAGGACCCCGAATGGGAGCAATGCGTTTGTTGAACGTCATGCGGGGTCAAGTGGGGGAGAACATCAAAACAAAGCTACAAAAAGAAGGAAGTAGTGAGCTGATGTATGTGGACATCAAGCTAAATGGCCAAACGACCCGTGCAATGGTGGACACGAGCGCTACCCACAACTTCATAGCCGATCGAGAAGCACAACGACTTGGGTTGATATTGGAGAAGAGCCCAAGCCGAATGAAGGCGGTGAACTCGGAGGCCAAGCGAATCTCCGGGTTGGCGAAGGGTGTTCCCATCAAAATCGGGACATGGAGCAGGAACACCAACATGATGGTCGTGCCATTGGATGACTTCCAAGTGATCCTTGGAATGGAGTTTATGCACCCGGCAAAGTTGGTGCCAATGTCGTTCTTGAACTCCCTATGTATGATGGGAGGCGAGGACCCCTGTGTGGTTCCCATCTCTCGGAGAGGAACCAAGGAGCCCTGACACATATCGGCATTACAACTGAAGAAAAGGGTGCGAAAAGGCGAATTGACATTCATGGCTGCTATGAAGCTAAAGCCACTCAACGAGAAGGCCATTCAAGAACCTGCTGCGGTGGCGAACGTCCTGAAAGAGTTCAAGGACGTTATGCCACCCGAGTTACCGAAGACTCTTCCACCACGCAGAGGCATGGATCACAGCATCGAGCTGGAGCCAAGAGTGAAGCCTCCAGCGAGACCACCCTACCGCATGCCCCCGCCAGAGTTGGCAGAACTCAGGAAGCAGTTAAGTGAACTGCGGACTTGTTCGACCAATTGGGCAAAGCTAAGTATTTCTCAAAACTCGACCTTCGGTCGGAGTATTGGCAGGTGCGCATTGCTGAAGGCGACGAAGCGAAGACTACCTGTGTGACCAGGTATGAAGCGTTTGAGTTCTTGGTGATGCCTTTCGGCTTAACCAACGCTCCGACCACATTCTGCACTCTCATGAACCAGCTATTCAAGGAGTATTTGGATAAGTTCGTGGTCATCTACTTGGACGATATCGTCGTCTACAGTCAAACGCTTGAGGAGCATGTCAATTACCTTCAGACGATTTTCAAGGTTCTCAGGGAGAACACTTTGTTCGTGAAAAGGGAGAAATGCTACTTTGCTCAAACTGAGATATTATTCTTGAGACATCGAATCGGTGATGGCACCATTCGGATAGATAAGTCGAAGGTGCAAACAGTTGCAGAATGGCGAACTCCAAAGAAGGTGCTAGAGTTGAGATCCTTCCTTGGTTTCGTCAATTATTATCGATGCTTCATAGCGGGATATTCGAAGCGTGCAACCCCACTAACGAAGTTGCTGAAGAAGGAGCAGCCTTGGAAGTGGTCTGACAAATGTGAAATAGCATTCCAAGATATGAAGGCTGCTGTTATAGAAGAACCAGTGCTCAAATTGCCAAACTATGGGGAGCCTTTTGAAGTCCATACAGATGCTTCAGACTTCACTATTGGGGGAGCACTCATGCAGGAGGGTCATCCGGTGGCCTACGAGAGCCGCAAACTCAACGAGACCGAGCGGCGGTATCCATTGCATGAGAAGGAGATGACAGCAGTGATCCACTGTCTACGAGTTTGGCGACACTATCTCCTCGGATCGCGATCTATGCTGAGGACGGACAACATCGCTCTGAGCTATTTCCAAACTCAGAAGAAGCTCTCCCTAAAGCAGGCGCGTTGGCAGGACTTCCTGGCTGAATTTGATATGACAATGGAGTATAAGCCTGGGAAGGCAAATGTCGTGGCCGATGCATTGAGTCGGAAGGTGGAGCGTGTGAATGCCGCCCAATCGGAGGGCGGAAACCAAGCAAGTCAGTTGCACTCCAACTTCCTTTCCAGAATCAGGGATGGACTGTATAGTGACCCCCAAGTAGTTATCCTAATGCAGCTCATCAAAGAAGGCAAGGCACGACGATTTTGGGTCCAGGAGGGACTCGTTTACACAAAAGGGAATAGAGTTTATATTCCCCGAGTGGACAATTTGAGGCGTGAACCCTTAAAAGAGTGTCACGATTCCCTTTGGGCTGGACACCCAGGCATTCACAGAACGTTGGCTCTCGTGGAGAGGGCCTTCTACTGGCCGAAGATGGGGACTGATGTGGAGGAATATGTTCGAACATGCCTTACTTGCCAACAAGACAAGGTGGAGCAGCGGAAGCCGGTGGAACTTTTGGAGCCGTTGCCCGTACCAGAAAGGTCGTGGGAGAGCATTTCCTTGGATTTCATATCAAGCTTGCCACTTGTAGGGAGACTTGGATTGATACTCGTGGTGGTCGATCGGTTTTCAAAGTATGCAACTTTCATTGCTGCTCCCCTACACTGTTCAGCAGAGGAGGCGGCCAAGCTTATGATGAAGATTGTGGTGAAGTATTGGGGAGTCCCACACAATATCATTAGTGATCGAGATGCTCGGTTCTTGGGAAGATTCTGGACCGAGCTATTCAAATTGTTGGAGTCGAAGTTATACTTCTCTACAAGCCTCCACCCCCACACGGATGGCCAGACTGAAAGGATAAACTCACTCCTGAAGCAATATCTCCGGCACTACGTGAGTGCCAACCAACGAGATTGGGTGAAGCTGTTGGACATTGCCCAATTCTCCTACAACTTGCAGCGGAGCTCTGCATCCAACAAGAGCCCCTTCGAGATCATCACAGGACAACAACCGTCAACTCTGCACACCATGGCAATTGGGTATACTGGGAGTAGTCCATCAGCCTATCATTTCACAAAAGAGTGGCATCGAAATGCAGATATTGCGCGGGCTTACTTGGAGAAGGCGGCAAAAATGATGAAGAAGTGGGTAGACTTGGGAAGGCGACCACAAGAGTTCAAAGTTGGCGATTTGGTGTTGGTAAAGCTCCAACCGGCATCACTCCAATTCTTTAGGAACAAAGTCCACAAAGGATTGGTGCGCAAGTATGAAGAGCCCTTCCCAATTATCAGCAGGTTAGGCAACGTCTCTTACAAGTTGCAGCTGCCGGCGTGGTTCAAAATTCACAACGTTCTTCACGCCAGCAACCTAAAAGCCTACCACTTGGACCCGCAAGATGCTTCCCGAAGTGTTCCAACTCGGCTACCTCCCATCACAACCTCCTACGAGAAGTGAGTTGAAACCATTCTGGCGGACCGCAAGATAAAGCTACCCAACGGAGCTAAGCAGATAAAGTACTTGGTGAAGTGGTGAAAGCTTCCCCGAACAAAAGCCAGTTGGGAGCCTGAAGACGCCTTGCGACATGAAGAAGAAATCATCAACAACTACCAACAAGCGTCGACGAGGGCGTCGACAGTTTAAGTGGGGGAGAATGTCACGAACGATCGTCGCGCACTCGCAACAACTCCGTTCAACGAACCGTTCGTCGCTCACACCTACATGTACAGCTGTTTGACAGCATGTTTTCTCTTAGTTTTGGGTTATTTTGCTTGTAAAAATGTAAGTTCGAACAAGCTGCAGCGTTACAAAGCGATCGCTCACCGAAACGAGCAAAACAGCCTAAAACAGCTCCGTTTTCGCGTGCCGCGGGCTGATTTCTGGAATCTGCCTATGCTCACCAAAACGTCAGCCATCTCAGCCCCTTTGAACCCCCCGGGTGGCACAGGGCTGGATGGGGCTTCGGATATATACCGGGCGTTGAACACTCTTTCGCAAGTTCGCAAGTTCGCAAGTTGCCTTGATGGGAACTTGTTGTCGCGCCCGGGACCAGGTGAGTGGTTGTTTGTGGGCTTGCAGCTGTTCGTTCAACCTTCTAAAGCCCTTGTTTTCCCCCTCTCCCTCTTTTCTCTTGTGCACGCAAGGTGCTCGCTGAATTGCTTGTAAAGCTTCCCCTTTTCGCGAGATGTCGGGACTTGTCCGCCGCTCGTTCTTTCGAACTAATCAACTTTATTCTTTTACAGGTCCTTCGGGACTTGCGAGAGGTTACAAGTGGGCTGATCCTCGCGGAGCAATATCGCAAGGGCGAAGCGCAACTTAGGCAATGCAAGCTAAGTTCGCGTCTTTGCCGCAAAGGTGACCCGCGACTTAGACAACGCAAGCTAAGTTCGCGTCTTTGGCCGCAAGGATGCCTCACGCCTTAGGCAATTCCAGCTAAGGCCGTGACACTATGTCACTTGCTAAGATTGCAGCTTTTAATTGCCATCCATGTGGTCACTCCCTCCATCACATTATGATACCAGCTCCATATGTTCTGCCATCTCCTACATTTACTTACTGTACACATGAATTAATAACTTGGATCTCAAACTGTACCCAGCTCTCACCCACATTAGGTTGATTTCTGCAGAGGAAACGAAAGAAACATTGCAGAAACAGGACCAGCTATTGGACACTATTCGTTCTCATTTGGCACCCTAAAGAAACAAATATTGGTGATTCGTTAGCCTGCAATCTTCGTAAGGTGTGTCTTCCTAGGCCATAAAAGTTAAAATTATGGTGCCCTTTCTACAGGAATCTCTTCCTTCTACCTGCTGGATTCTTAACAAGATGCAGAAATTTAGAAGGGTTGTGAGGTACTGTCTGATCTAGAATCATGTGATATACCTTAACTTCCCATCTGTCTCTGCACAGACACTGATGGACCGTAACAACTATTATGAGGGAATTCCACAAGTTTGCATCCCAAGACACAGTAAGTAATTTGGGTTCCTCGACGGTGTTAGATTGCAGAACGACTAAAAGCAAGAACCCAAGAGAACTGTCCGATATATGTACACATTGCAGCATGATGTGGAGGACAGTTCTCCTCATGTTACACAAAGTGCTTGATGGTCTTTGTTTCGTCTAAGGAAGAAAAGAAAACAATAAAAGGAAATAAAATCTTTTACCAGGCACACGGGAAAACAGAAGGGGAACAGAAGGAGTTACAGGAGATTGGTGAAGAAACTTCAGATCAAACTACACGAATTCTCTTCTTGGGAGGGAGAGGAAGGAAGACCGAGGTAAGATCGGGAGTAACGGCGTGGAATTCCATGGAAGGAGCCGGCGGTACCCTCTTCGCCGGCTTCGGCTTTCTCTTCGCCGGCGTACAAACAAGGACGGGCTTGAGAACGGTCTCTTCCGCCTTTTGGTGTGACGCACTCTTCCTCTTCGGTTTCGGCAGCATCGGGACGGCCTTCCACGGGCTTGTCCCGCGTCGGCGCAGTCTTTATGGGCGGAAGCAGAGGCAATTCACCTACGACGACGACGACCGCCTCGGAGCCCATGGCTGCGGAGATCAAGAACTGAAGACGAAGGCAGTGGAGGCCACAGGATTCCCTTGAGAGGAGCAAAGAGAAGCACACCTCACAAGGTGGTCGGCTCGGAGAGGAATCCTTGTGGTGGAGGAGAAGAGGAGAAGAAGCTGAGCAGCAAATTTGGAGGGAGAGGGAAGGGCGAAGGAGTAAATTGGAGGAGCGAGGCAGCAGCTTCGACGTTGTGGCATCTCTACGGCTGTCCTCGACAAAAGAGAAATGCCAGGATCCACGTCTTAACGCCGCTTTCGGCACCCTCCTCCATTTCCCCGGTGAACCAACTTTTCGTCTCCTTTTTTCTGTTCTCGCTGCTCTGCTGAAAGCGTCGTCGGCAGTGGGCTGCGGACGACAACAAAGCATTAAATAACCGGTTAGTGTGGAGAGAGAGAGAGAGAGAGAGAGAGAGGCACCATACTCGATCAACTTGTTCATTCCATCGGTCGTTGTCCCCAACTCCATTAGCCTTCTTTTGGTTTATTTTTCTCTTCCTTTTTTTTGTGTCCGAGTCAAGAAAGGTTGTGTCGACAACAGACGAGGAGAATATGAAGGCTAAGGTAGACTCTTTTGCACGAGGCAAACTGTGTAGGGTTAATAAAAAGTAACTTCGATGTTCCTATCCTTCTTGGATGCCATGGGACCTATAATTTTTGTTAATGGGCGCAAACAACAAATTAATAGGTTAGATTCTATTCTATTCTATTCTATTCAAACACATCCGCGCATCTGCCACGCTAGATAAGACATGGGCATGACCCTTTGATGGATCAATCACGAAGAATGGTTATACGGCTTTACCTTTGAATCTACGTCAAAATGGTCAAAGTTACCATGGAAACTATCACAATCAAACTCCACTATGTATCATTAGACACTTCAATTCTGTATCCATGTGAAACTAATCTTCCTGCCAACATTTATAATACAAACTCAATAAGAGACCTTCTTTCATGGGTCTCATTTTGCTTTCATAGGGGGCATATCAAAATTGTTCCTTGAGGCTTAAATTACCAAACTTGAGCTACTTTAATTGCAGGAGTAAATTCCAAATGGTAAAAATGGTATGTATATATAAACGACTATTCAGGAAGAAATTTAGGCACTCTAACCAAACAATCTTATTGATTATTCTAACAAAAGTGAAAACAGCATGATACAGACTCCACTAAACCATTACAGATAACAAAGCGATAACAAAGATCAAGCAGACAATTTGTACCTATTGCTGCTCGGTTGTGTTATCAAGGCTAGCCAAGAAACTGTACCACGACACCAAGTGATGTTGTCAGAACTACCCCTTTGATAGGCCTCCTGTAACAGTTTCTTTGCTGCTTGTTCTGGATCTTGTAGGGGTTTGACAATAGCTACCACCGCCTCCTGAATTTGGAACCAAATGAAAAAGAAAGGGTTCAATCTTCGGAGATGATATTTCAGGTACCTACTTTTTTTTTTGTTTTTTGTTATTTTCTTCTTTTAAAGTATACCTCATTCGTTCGTGACAACATCCCACAATCAGTCACTTGCAAGGATGAGGAATTCGAGAGATCCATCAACCGCTTCCACCTGCATTCAACAGTAGTCGAAGCAGTCAAAGGCATTACTGTCAGATGATGATATGTCTCGAGTCTTGAAGACAATAACATTGTAGGAATAAAGTGATAGGTCAGAGATCAAACATGAATTTCTGGATCTGCGACAACAAACTGTTTCAGGTGCCTATCACCAAATGCACGAGAAACGGCAAGAACACCACCGACACGCCATGTCCCTGCAGTTACAGTTGATCAGTATTTATATAACGAAATGATCTAAACTGATAAAAAATGATGGAGGAGATCAAGTACCAGCCCACATTACAAAGCCCCCAGCATCCTCAATCCTTTGCTCTCTCATCTGTTTGGTCAGGCTTGTGATCCCTTGAGACAGCTATAGCTGCAAAAGTTACAAAAAATAGCGTGAGCCGAGTTCCTAGTAAAGAACTAAACTTTTAAGAGGCTCAATCAATAATTCAATACAAGATTCTGGTGATTGTATTCTATTTCAGATACTGAATTTGTTAAAAACAGAACCTTCAAGCACATCCAGAGAAAATCATCTCCATATTATCACCATCAAAATAGAGTGATTGGTTTAATTATGAGAGCTCACATCAACCAAGTACCACAACAGGTTGATTTGCCAGGTCTCTGTTGTTCAAAGTACCAAGAACTGGCTTTTGACCATGATGCACGAGGGACAAAAGGTTTCTTTCTCTAAATTACCAAGCAATCAGAAGAATTGCCGTTGCAATCTACTGCACAAACTAGAAGCAAAACTTACCATATGGGGAACAAAAGACTTTTTTCTCTAAATTATGAAGCACCCAGAAGTTCGTTTGGTCAACTACTCTATCATGATCAGAAAATTGCTTTTGCAATATATTGTAAGAACCAAGAAACAGAACTTGCAAGTAAAATGGGTGCTCTACAAGAAATTGGCACAACTGTTTGCCTCAGAAAAGGACTTGTTGCAACTGATGCCACTGAAAAACCAAGAATCAGATGTTTGTATCAAGAGGTTCATAGAATACATAAACTTTTGTATTAATTGAGCACAAGTTGAGATGCCAAACTCGATTTAACAAAGAAAAAGTGGGAAAAAAAAAACAACGAAAATTAGAACCACAAGCAGCTTTTAATATGCTAAATAAAAAGTCTTTATTAGTTACAATTTTCAAGATAACTGGATCGAGTGATGCAACAAATTCTAGATTGATTTTTCGACCCAATCAATTGAAATGAGAAGAGATTGCATGGATATCTTATAAAGAATACAGAACAACCTCAACGGGCATAAGAACAAACATAAACAACAGGATTCAATGACAACAAGTATGTCAACAGCACCACACAGTACTGTTTATTGCCATTCATAAATCAATCAGAAATTTGAATCTAGTTAGAAGGCAATAATCTCAAACTAAAGATGACCACATATAGTAATTGAACCATGAGATGAACAAATGGGCAAGCAAACATCCAAACAAAAGCAAATGGTAGATCACGGATAATGATTATGGAAATATGTAAAATGTTAAATACCAAGCTCTACATACATGAGGGATGATTTTTGATAAAAAATATGTAAATTTGGCAAGAAAAAATAATGGAGACACAATAATATCTACCTAAAGTTCCATATAAAAAATATATTCTTTAACACTGAACAAAACAAATAATGGAGAAATATGCTTATGACAAGCTTCAGGATTAAGGAAACATCAACTTCCATTGTCATCCTGTTTTGTCATTGGCGTGAATAGTTAAACTCCCGATCGTCGAAGTCTACGATTAGATGGTTTTGACAAGGGTCAATTCCAGAATGCAAGAAATATAACCAACAAAATGTGGACTGGAGGATAAAAGACCGTAGAATAATAAATCACACCAATAAAAATCCCATTTGTAGATTCCAAGACATGTCATACATCTAAAGTGGTACCAAAACCTACTATGTACAGCGCTAAATGGAAAGTTTCATCAAGGAACAACACTCAAGCGATGAACAAAAAATAGTTCTTAGATCATACATTAAAGACAAGATAACATGACTAAACTATTAGTATACAATTTCACCAAAAGTATGTAGCTATGAAACCACTGTAGCATCGATAAGTCATAAAGACATTAAGTGCAATGGCTTATAGAAGTAGCATAAAAAAGTGATTATTATTCTTTAAATAATGCTGTGTAAAAATTGGATAACTTAATATTAAGTTTCCAATCCTGTTTAACTTGCTAGTAAACTATTAATCTTCAAATCTCATTTCAAAAAGAGTACATGCAATACGAGAGCGTAATGAACTTTAGCACCTCATCCATCATCAACAATTTAAATCCTCATTTATCACCATAAGTGTGCAGTTTCAGCCATTTCTGAAGATTTTTTCGCAGGTTCAATTCTCCAATTTCAGGCTTAAATTCTGTGAATCCAAACAGGAATATGTTCTCTTTCTCCTTCCTGTCTATACTTTTTTATATTACTATATTTTTGAAGAATCTGAAACTATATGATTATTTGTTTCAATGTGTTCAGTACACCAGAGACACACAGAGCTACTATAGCATTTGGCAGGATCAAGAGAAGGCCAAAAAACTTTGTTGGTCTAGAACCTACATATATCCTAAGAACCTAGATGTCACTGGTGTCACATTCTAAATATTGCTCTTAAATAGGTTGGGTTGTCAGAATACAGTTAGTAAAAAAAAATGCAGTAAACTCCATCTAAATTGAGCCGGTTTAGTTCTAGATTAAGTACAGAAATCCGTTACACATAATTGATGATAAGAGAACTGATTTAAGGATGAGGGGCCTACCATCTCCTCCTCTACATATGACAGCTCTAGAGTCCCCAACATTTGCAACGAGCAAACGATCACCAACAAGGACAGCTGTTGATGCAGTTGAACCCGCCTCTCGGTTCTGGCTGTTCTCAGATTTCAAAAATTCTGCGTCCGTGTGGTTGTATGCATCAGCTGAAGGTAACAGCACAGATGAATTTCATAAGCCAAATATTATTGTTCTCTAAAAGCTCTTTCATAGTACAAAATGCAAATCAGCACCACCTATAGCTGATTTTGTATCGGTAATGAACTTTGGATGCCTGAGTAAGTTGCTGAAGAGGTTTTGTTTAACATACTCTGCTACTTGGGCACCGCCATGACCTACATAACCACTCATCAAAGCATCAAAGTCTAACGTTAGGATATTGAATGTATAAGCAACTCTCCACGAGAGAAATTTACCCTAGAAAAGGATTGAAAGAAGCAAGTTAATGAATGGGTTTTCTATGTCAGTTTTACCAAAAATTTGCAAATACAAAAAAAAAAAAAGATAAGACATTCTAAACATAACAAAGACAACAAAATACTGCAGAAATTTTACCATCAAAGACCCCAAACAAGCCAACAATTTCTCCATCAACGCTGTCAATTCGCGTCTCATAGAAGTCTTCCATCGAAGATCTTTTCCCCGGACAGCTTGCATACCCATAACCAAACTTCCCATCTTGACTGTCTTGAAAGAAATAAGCATGAGTTTTAATGTTAGATTGACACGCAAGAGTAGGATGTTTCTTTACAGCCTACTTTAGGCAACATATTCAACTGCAGATTCAAGAACCACAATTAACAGATAGGAAGCAGTTCTATGAGTTTATTCAGCGTAAAAGAACCATGTTTCCCATGTAAGTTCACACATCCATATCTGACGAACCATCTCATAACTTGTTTGTCAATTATTAAGGATCTAACTTATATTGAATTATTAAGGAATAAACGACTGTTTATACATAAAAAATAAATAAATAAATAAATCTCTTCCAATAACTAGCTAGTTTGTCTTCGAATTAGAACTCAAAATATATGAAGCGAATGCTAGCATAAGATCAGCTCGAAAATCGCACGAGATACGAAACATAAACAAATCTAGAAAAGAATATCGTAAGCCTTAATACGACTTCACAAGGAATAAACGAACGAGACCTGAGTCCTCCCCCGCTGACCGGAGCACCGTCTGCTTGAAGCCCACTGATGGAGTTCAAATACCCCATCTTCCCTCCGAAATATTCGCCCCCCAAACAAAGATCAAAGTGAGGGAAGATCCCACCGAAACCACCGAAACAAGAAGGCCGATCCAATCAGCCTGGAAAGAAACCCATGCCCGATTTCCTCACACTCGAATCAGCCGTCGATCCCCACCGCGACCAAATTCACCCCCTGCAATCGACATCCGATACCCCCTCCCCCCCACAAACGTTTACCACGTCGATCAACGGAAGCAATCTCGAACTCCAAAAAGAAAAGAGGGCAGATGAAGAGATCCTTCACCGAGAGACAGAGAGAGAGAGAGAGAGGAGACGCCGAGCACTGGTTTCGATCGCTGGCAACGGGGAAGAAACGTCGAGGGAGGAAACAACGGATTAATGGTGGGGGGTAGGCGGTGGGTTTTGAGTAGAAGTTAAAATGTATGAATGGATATGCTTAGGTCTCCATTTGGTACCGAAAATAAATAGATAAATAAATACACATGTCTCAAGAAAAATAACTTTAATTGAGCGTTAAAGTATAATTAATTAAGTTTAATTGACTAAATCGAAGATCTAATTAGCAATATATGAGCATACATAACAATGCTATAATAACAATCAAAACTTAAAAGGACAAAAAATGGTTGTAATAAATCATACATTTGTGTGTGAGAGGTCACTTCTATCTTTCCTTTGCGTGCTTGCATTGCTTAAGTGGTTGCCATCACGTAACCGCATGCCATCGTTATACTTGTCGCTTGTTTGGGTGTTCTTTTCGATGCATGATTATTCCATTTCTTATGAGATATATATATATATATCGGGAGGAAGCATAATATAATGCAGCTTAATTCCCGATGGAATTAACGTGATGAACACCGACATTTTCTCGAGCATAGTATATTAACATGATAGAGCTTTTTTTCTGGGGGATTACCGATGAAATCCATGTGGGGAAGACGAGCACGTCGTTGACTTCGATCGGAAGCTGTGGCGAGGATCGAAATGACTCAGGCAGTTGGCAAGTCAACGCCTCAATCCACCAATTTTTAGTGAGGATGAATGCGATGCAAATTCCCTGTTGCATTAATTTGGTGGTATTATATATAAACACAACAATTTTCATATTTATTGACTCGGTCAATCTCTGTAAGTCGATTGTCATTTGCCCCTCGAACAGCAATTTAATGCATATGAATGTGAGGGAATTCTCTCTTTTTTTTTTTTCTCCATAAAAGAGTCTCACGTTTTCAGAAATTTTCCGACATCAATTTTTTTTTTAACCTAATACCGATTACAATATTTTTAATACGATGTTATAGTATTTTAGTAATACCCAAAAAATAATATAATATAATATATTTATAAATATAATTATTTTGAAAATATTATTTTTTACAGTATTTTTATTTTATGTTATAGTATTTTTCATAATATAAAATATTATAACTATATTTTTTATTGCATTGACGATTGTTTCTTAGTATTACTGAAAATACTATAATTGGATCGATTCATCCAACTAGTCCACAGAAAAAGGAAAAAAAGAAAAAAAAAAAAAGGGTAGATAATTGGATATTTCAAGGATTAAGCAAAAAATTAAGCGCTATTAAAAATCTGAAAAATGAGAAGTTTCTTTTTTTAAAATCAATATGTGTATATATTGATTTATATGCTAAGTAAGCGGTGGTGGTTCGCTCGCCCGCGGCACCTCCCTTACGGCTTTCTTATTTAAGTTTCCGCGTCCCACCACCGTGCTTGTATGTATATATATACACATGTTCTTGTCATCCTCTGCGTCTTCTATCGACACAACTTTCTTCTTTAAGGACCGATTACCATATTCATAAACTCTGACCATGAAACTATATATATTTCATATTTATTGTATTAAAATAAAGTGAAAAAAATATCATTCTTCATATATTTTTATGAAAATGATAAATAGTAATTACATTTAAAATTACCATTTGAGATATCATATGAAAACCTCAGTAAGACATTATCCATGATGATAGGGGTAATAATGGCGACATGACGTGTCACGACGACTGCCCCACCTGGGCGCCACTCTGCCCAATGAGGAAGGCAATAACGCTGACTCGACACGCGCTGACGTCATCCACTATCAGGCAACGACTTCCGACCCCGTGCACTTGACCACGACAGGAGAGGACGACGACCGACCCTCGCCCATACCCTGCGACAGTCCGGTTCTCCACGCAACGTTAGTAACAGCGTCAGACGTCGTCAGAGGTACGATCCTGCCTCCCACAGGCGGGCACATCAGGTAACGCTAAACTACCCTATAAATACCCCCGAGTTCTAAACGAAAGGGGGGACTTCTCCACGGCAGAAAACTCCCTTCCACATCATCTGACTTGATCGTCGGAGGGGTCGGGCCGAGCTTCCGACCCGACCTGTGTGCAGGAACGAAGGCAAGGTCGCATCTCCCAGTCACCACGACGAGGCTTCACCCCCCACGCTACGTCCCATTCGGACCGCCGTGACCGGCCACCCCAGTTGTCCCGAGGAGCGCCGCGTCGGATCCCCGCGCATTCGGACCCGAACCAAGCCGCGTCGGCCCCGAGGCCACGGCATACAGTTGTTCCCCGTAACATTTTGGCGCTAGAAGGAGGGCATACTGCCCGAGACCTCCTCGGCCACAGCCTACCCGAGACCTCCTCGGCCACAGCTTGCCCGAGACTTCCTCTGCGCGGCCTGCCCGCCTAAGTAGCTCCTCGGCCACTGCCTGCCCGAGAGCTCCTCGACCCCATGCTGCCCGAGACCACTCCTGCGCGGCCTGCCCGCCTGAGGGGCCTACCACCCCTACAACCAAGCCCAACTTGACCGACGAACCACTACTTGAGGTTCCTCGGCCACCCAGAGCCACCACTGCACATCCAACCCTCGTCAATTGTCAAGCTCCATGATTCCCACACCCCTGGCAATGAACCGGCCTTCGCCCGACAGAGACGGTTCCTTAGAACCGAAGCCATGCCTCGGACTCGCCTTACGGCAACCGACGCATAACTTCCATTGGGGGGGGAATATGATGAGGGTAATAATGGCGATAAGACTCGGGCTGACGTCAGCTGTCTCGGATGACGCATCGCCCCTCGGTTGACCTGACAACACCTGGTCAAACAAGACCAGAACGCCAACCGAGGCACGTCACTATCCTACAGGAGCCCAGCCCCTCACGTGACGCCAACACTAGTGTCAGACGCTACCGGGAGTTCGATCCTGCTCCCTGCTAGCAGTCCTACGCACCACCTTCACTATAAAAACCCTTGCATGCCAAGGGAGAAAAGGAGGGAGAGGACAACACAAAAACACCCTCAAAACCACTCCACTCCACATCACTAACTTGATCGTTGGAAGGGTCAGGCCGAGCTTCCGACCCGACCTGTGTGCAGGAACGAAGACGAGGCGCCTCTCACCGGACGCACAGGCGAGGAGCCCCTTCCCAGAGGAAACGGCGACCCCCCTCCACGACCGAACCGACCCGAGCCGGCGACCTCTACAGTCCCGAGGAACCCCCCTGGGAGATCCCCGCCATTCGGACCCAGAACAAACCGCGTCGGCCCCGAGGCCACGGCGTAAAGTTGTTTGCACTAACACATGACATCTAACGTATCGAGAAAAAAAGAGGGAAAAGGAAGCAGAGGTTACTTGGTGTTCGGGGTTTTAGCATCATCCCATTTGAATCAAGATTTCGGTACTTTTTTTTGCCGGACAAGACTTCCTGAGATCTGACCACTGAATTAACCGACGATGAGTGATCTAATTATGAAGTTGCATGAGTTTTTTGCCTTTCCAAATCTAACTACAGATATAATTCCATTAAAGATTCTTATCTGTTGGGCACATAGCGCATTAGTTCAGCCCATAATGCTTTAATAACTCATAGCTCATATTAGTATTTTCTTTTCTTTTAACATAAATCCTAACTTTTTTAATCTAAACGTGTGCAGGTAAGGTTGAAAAAAGAGGACAATGACGATTGTGGACGAGGTTGAGAAGAAAAAAAAAAAAAGAAAGGAGAAACTGTAATATTGGCAATTAAGGGCAAAAAAAAAAAAAAAAAAAAGAGAGATGAAGATGAGAATAATGCAGAGGTTCCTTTTATGACTTAAAGCATGCGGTAAGTATTATTTAGTATGTTATATTTCTTTTTTTTCTTAAATTTCAAAGCATATGAATTCGTTGCCGACGTTGTATAGAGTGCAGATTGGTTATAGTTGCCGAATGACAAGATGTTGTTGCTCGACAGGGAACGCATGCATGCATGCATGCATATGAATCAACTAAACAATCCTCTTCTCTTTCAGGACATGTGAACTTTTTCTTGCACAACCTGTTTACTTTGCAGAACCTGTCTATGATATGTTATACCTTCTCGTAACAATTTTAATATTGTCTCCCAAGAAATCATTTCTTGCTGTTTCATTCACAATGGCAGAAAATTCTACTAACAGAAAACCCTCTATTTCATGATATTTAATCGTAGCATTGGACACATGAAAGACAAAAATTTTCATTCAACTTCTCTTCTCTTATCTACGAACAGTTCCTCTTCTTCACCGCATGGCCGAAGCGTATTAGAGTAAGGGATCAATAGTGGGTAACTGCATCCCAGCGATCCCAGCTTCTTGAGTTCTCCATCCTTTATATCATAGCTATATGCCTCGCTATCTACGGTGAAAACAAGTGACGTGGTCATCGCCACCTCTCTCAGCACGACGCAGCTCACGTTGGGGGGTTCCCTGAACCCTATCTGGCCCAAGCTCACCTCATGCACCCTTACCCATCCTGGCGGACCGTCGTTTGTCTTCCTCAGCAGCCACAGTCCGATCACCCAAGTACACATTTCGTAATGGATTAGGCACAGCGACTTCCCCTCCCACTTGCCTATTCCGATCGTGTCCAAGTAGGCGACGGCTGCTTCTTTCGGCAGAGGGATGATCTGCGTGCGCTCCTTCCTCACATCAAAGGCGACGACATAGTGGTCGATCCTCTCGTACGATTTCGAATGTGACGATGCCCAGAATACGACGTCGTCGCAGACCACCGGGTGCTCCAAATGTAGTTCCATCCGACCGAAGTCGAGTTCCTTGTCCATCGTCCACACCCTCGCAGACGAGTCATAGACCTGACAGCGGTGCAACGAGCTCCCTTCTGGGGTCCGTGAAAGGTAGACCAACTTGTAGCTTTTCGTCACCCCATCTCCATCGTTCATGAATCTCACCGCGATGCCGATGCCGCCCCATGTCCAATACTTGCTCGGCGGGGAGGGCAGCTGGCACCGAGTCCCACGGGCCGGGTTGTAGACGCATAAGGCATCATCTTTGTTATGCAAGACAAAGACGAGGCCACCCGCTGACCCAAGGATTACGACTTTCCTGTAGGACAAGAATTCGAGGCTGCTTCTGGGCACACCGGCGTAGGGGTCAATGAGGAAGAAGGGCCCAGGAATGTTGCGGATGTGGGGAAAGAAGCCGGAGATGACATTGTTGTGGTACGTCTGTGAAAGGAGAAAATGAGAATCTGATGAGAGCTGGCGAAAGGTCTTGCAAACAGAGAGGAGCCTAAAGAAGGTCTTTGCTGGGAGGTAGGAGAGGATCTCTGCCAGCAGGTTATCGGGAAGGGGACGACCGCTACTTCCGAGGTTGATGCTATGACTGCTATTGAGCATACCATCCATTCCAACCATCAGAGATTTGGAAAAGTACAACTGTCCATTATATAGAGAATAGAGAAGGCCGATGACTCTTAGTGTGAGAAGATATCGAACTTTCATCATCTGAAACTGAGAAATGTTTCGAGGACCGATTACCATATTCATGGACTCTTTCCATGAAATTATATATATATATATATATATATATATATATATATATATATATATATATATATAGTATATTATATATATATATATATATTCATATTTATTGTATTACATTAAAGCTAAAAACATATCATCTTCATATATTTTTGTGAAAATGACAATAAGTAATTACATTTAATATTACCATTTCAGACATCATATGAAAATAGTAGTTAATTATTAGATTTAGTGTGATCCTTCTAAGCACTCTCCTCTGTTAGACATTATCCATGATATCTAACTTGCCAAGTAAATGATAAAATTGATTTGAATTAAGAGCCTTAGTTATCACTAAGATCAATAGATAGTGAAAAGATCATTAAATTGCTCACGTTGCCTCTGATCACTACTTTTTCATAATTCAAATAAAGAAAATAATCATCTGAAAAAAAAAGCCATTTTTAGTTTCAAAATTTTCAGATAAACATAAGGATGCTAAAGATACAATAGTTGTGTGAGGGATTATTTTACTACTGATTTTGAATGTTTAAGGGTATTTTTAATTTATAGAATTGCTAATTTTTAAGGAATCTTGAAAAAAGAACATTCGACACTCGAGTAAATTGAAGACTTCCAAGTTAAGAATGCCAATATGAGCCTTAATTAAGAGTCTTAAGAATCAATCCACTTCAAACCATTTTTAGATAAATTAATTTGAGATGGTAGATTATGATACGAACAAAATGGACAAATGAGGGGTGACCATAACACCAAATCTTATCGCAATGTGACTTACATGAGTGTAGGACAAAAGCAAAATCCAATGTATTCGGGAAGATAGTGAGATTTGTTACAAGGATGATCAAATTAGGGTCGAAGTTGTGTCTTTTACTCCAATTTTTGGAATTAATCGATTGCTCAAACTTGGCCTACTCTACATATAATTTCTAATCTTAACTTTTCATACCCTTTGAATATAAGTAAATTTAAGATTTTCTAAGATCTATGGATTTTGGTAAAAAAGACTCGATCTAGATGACTACATAATTGAATTATTTAGTGGATGTTGGAATATCATAATGGTCCAACTGATTTTAATTTCATCATTTTCATCATAGGTGTATGCTTATTGATGATTGACTAAAGTTTTTCTTTTTCTTTTACTGATGCAAGACTCATAAAGTTATAAGTGGTTTTTAATCAATGTTATTATATAATTTAAATTATAAAATTCTTCCTAAAATCTTAATTGAACTTTTATTCCCCAAATTATCTCTCATGGGCAAACAATTTTTTACAATTAGCCAACGTTTAAGAGAATATTCTATCGACATAGGAGATTGTTGTTTTGGAGGTACAAATCTAGGGTAAAAGTCCTTTAGTGA
The DNA here is from genome assembly GCF_036884655.1 of Musa acuminata AAA Group. Lineage (NCBI taxonomy): Eukaryota > Viridiplantae > Streptophyta > Magnoliopsida > Zingiberales > Musaceae > Musa > Musa acuminata. Next base: position 48,113 of record NW_027020392.1, read on the forward strand.
TAATTAAAATAAAAATTAAAAAAAAAAAACTTATGATAAATTATTTATTATCCCTCGATATGCTTTCATTCATTCATTCTGAAAATTGACCTTAGAGCTATTAAAGTAGCGAACCTTTGTCTTTTTATATTTATGTCATTATTACCCAAGTTGTTACATAAATTCTAAACCATGATTCCTCCCCATAAAATGCTTATTTCTGATTTTGATTGTAAAATTTTACAGATTCAATGATAACTTGATGATTAGAATGTTATGTTGTCTATTCAAATGAGGTAACTAAATCAAATTATGCATGATGACCAATATACAATAATTTATCTTTGTTTCTTGGATAACGAGAAGCCGAAATGATGAATTTAGTCAGGAATATTTTATTTATATTAATTTTTTAGTTATAAATTGTTACATTATACAAGAAAGAATATTACCACATTTAGGATTTTTTTCATTGGATTATAACATCATTCCATATATCAAAAGTCAAATAAATAAATATCACATTATTAATATATATAAATAATAAATATTTATTATAATTTTTTATTTATCAAAATATAAATTAAAAGTAGTCATAGGTTTTATTTAGAAATATAGTGATACTAACTCAAAAATAACTCAAAAATAAAATTCAACTAGCCCTAGTTAAAGGAATATTTGTTCTCAATTGAAATTTGGTATAGTATTATTGGTTGGTTACTTTAAAATTTTAAAATAAAGTAAAAAAATTCCGTAATACGAGGAGGAACCTTTATAAGGCAACTATAAAATAAATATATATTCAAAAGTTAATCATCATATTGACATATATCAAATGCTCGAAGGCATACTCGGAGGAACCTTTATAAACTCACAATAGTGAATGAAAATAAATCCATATTACACTCCTAACAACATAAATAATAGTATCTCTTACTCGTCAAAGTAAGGACATGTTGTTGAATCTCGGATTTTGATGATGAAATCAATTGATGTGTTTGTGATCTAATATGCATTTAAGTAACGCAGGACTAGCTTCGATCATAAAAGGCAAATTGATTAAAGTAGGAGAAATCAAACGTTAGGCCAAAGAGAACATATTAGAAGATTGGACGTCGGCTGGAGGATCGATCGACGTGTCGGTAGAAGGCTTCGTGTCATGAATTTAGGCATCGGGTTGAAGGATCAGACTTTACGCCAAGGAGATTGGAAGTTGCAAGAATCAACATGTCGATTGGGCAATACATCGAAGGATTGGACGAAGTGTCAGATGAACCAATGACATGTCGGACAACATAGGATTCGCTTGTAATCGACTATGTCTAGATTGAGTTAGTTTAGAGTCTAATTGAGTCAATTTAGAATGTAATTAGGTCAACTCAATTAGGGGATAATTAGGCATAAGTTAGGGCTGAGTTGGGTCGAATGGAATACCCACTCAGCCACTTAGAACCATGCTAGGCAGTGGCACCACCCATGGTGGGTGATAGAACCACTTGAAGCTCAACCTCCGAGGAGGTCCAGTCGATGGTACCGCCCAAAGTTGGCAGTGGTATCATCGGCCATAAAAGCTATCAAGCGATGTTACCACTAGAGCCTAGTCTCCGAGGCTCTGTCAAGTGGTGGTACCGCCAATATCCTAAAAATTGAGAATGAGACACTTTTAGGCTTCAATTTTTAATCTGTTTGGAGCCTATAAATACCTTTATCATCCCTGTTCAGATCACACAAGAATTGAGAACAAAAACAAAGATAAATTCTGTTGTAATCTTATGAGAGTTCTCCTTCTATAGTCTAAGGTTGATTTTTATTTAAGAGAGGAGTAAGTGGGGGTGTAAAGGTTCTCTCCTCAACTTGTCAAAAAGAGAATTGAGTTGTACGGGTAGTTGATCTTCGGTAATGGAAGCCGGTGGTCTCAACGAAAGAGCAATCAGAAGTGGACGTAGATCACGATAACCGAACTACTATAAAAATCTGGTTTGAATTTACTTCTTACTATTTACCTTTATTGCAAACTAAATTCATACTTTCACTAAGCTTCCGTACGCTTTCCAAGTTAATATTTTTTCGATACGATTTTTCATCGAACAAAATTTTTAAAACCAGTGATTTTAACGAAAGCACTAATTCACCCCCCCTCTTAGTACCGACTCAATCATAACACACGTTCTATCCAATAATAGATATAATAACTATCCGATCGTCATGTCTTATAACCTGTTAATCCTCAAAGGGAATCACCCTACCTGTCCTTAGTAGGAAAATAAAATCGTCTTATAACATGTTATGTCTATATAGAAATGAAATAATACATTGAAACATTTAAAGTTATCTTTCAAATATCATTAATGTTAAATAACATCAATTAGCTATCAATCAACTTGTATTATAACTCAATGTTTCAATTGAACTCGATTTAACTAGAACCTAATTTAATCGATCTCTAATCCTCATTTAATCGATTTTGAGAAGAGGTTACTTGGTGTTCTGGGTTTTAGCATCATCCCATTTGATTCAAGATTTCGATACCTTTTCTTGCCGGACAAGACTTTCTTGACCACTGAATTGCTCAGAATTAACCGACGATGAGTGATCTAATTATGAATTTGCATGAGTTTTTTTTTTCCAAATCTAACTACAGATATAATTCCATTAGAGATTCTTATCTATTGGGCAGATAGCTCATTAGTTCAGTCCATAATGAGCTTTAATAACTCATAACTCATACTAGTATTTTTTTTTTCTTTTAACATAAATCCTAACTTTTTTTAATATAGACGTGTGGCAGGTAAGGTTGAAACAAAAGGACAATGAAGATTGTGGACGAGGTTGAGAAAGAAAAAAAAAAGAAAAAGGAGAACCTATAATATTGGCAATTAAGGGTAAAAAAAATAAGAGAAGAAAAAAAGAATGAAGATGAGAATAACTCAGAGGCTCCTTTTATGACTTAAAGGATGCAGTAAGTATTATTTAGTATGTTATATTTCTTTTTTTTCTTACATTTCAAAGCATTATTCGTTTTTGTACACTAATAGTATGTTATTCGTTGTCTCCTCTCTTGAAATCGAACAAATCCCAAAAAGTTATATAGACAAGATGTTGTCTATCTAAGATTGTATAGTGCAGATTGGTTATAGTTGCAGAATGACAAGATGTTGTTGCTCGACAGGGAACGCATGCATGCATGCATATGAATCAACTAAACAATCCTCTTCTCTTTCATGAACTTTTTCTTGCACAACCTGTTTACTTTGCATTATTAAGTCAAAGTGAATTTGTCTATGATATGTTATACCTTCGCATAACAATTTTAATATTGTCTCCCAAGAAATCATTTCTTGCTGTTTCATTCACAATAGCAGAAAATTCTACTAACAAAAAACCCTTTATTTCATGATGATAAGGCATATTTTGTATTCCCGTCACGTCACAACCTCTGTCGCATCACGCCCCCACCAAGTCGGCACGAGAGTACCTCCCTGCACCGGGTTGGGACCTATACCGAGATGCACTCCCTCGTCAAGTATCGTCCCGAAAAACTCGGGGCATTCCAGGCACGTTCCGTGCATTCCGGACGTGCGACCACACAAAGGTACCATCTCGCAACTTGAGGATCGTTCACCGTATCAAATCCACGTACGACCGATCCTCGCATAATAGTATAAAAGCCCTTGACCGACATCTGGCCATGGGATGACAAAAAAAGGGGAAAAGGTAACCACCAACTTATTCTACGAGGGGCCAAAGTTGGAAACCCGCCGACGAGGGCCTTATGTGCTGGAGCTCGATCGCCTCCAGAAGCGCGACCGCCCCGATCGAAGTGGCACCTTCCCGGAAGACGATGGTAGCGTCCCAACTTCCTGACGTAATCGACCTCAACACCTCGTCCCATCGATCGTGAACTCCCGACATTAACCTGTGGATCAAGACCCCATCGGCGACGACGCATCAGGTCACATTTAATCGCAGCATTGACACAAGAAAGATAATTTTTCATTCAACTTCTTTCTCTTATCTACGAGAATGTATACATAATAGGAAATACAAACAAAAAGAAGGTCTCTTCACGTTGTTTCGAACAGTTCCTCTTCTTCACCGCATGGCCGAAGCGTATTAGAGTAAGGGGTCAACGGTGGGTAAGGGCATTCCAGCGATGCCAGCTTCTTGAGTTCTCCATCCTTTATATCATAGATATATGCATCGCTTTCTACGGTGAAAACAAGTGACGTGGTCATCGCCACCTCACTCAGCACGATGCAGCTCACCTTTGGGGTTTCCCTGAAACCTAACTGGCCCAAGCTCACCTCATGCGCCCTCACCCATCCTGGCGGACCGTCGTTTGTCTTCCTCAGCAGCCACAGTCCGATCACCCAAGTACACGTTTCGTAATGCATTAGGCACAGCGACTTCCCCTCCCGCATGCCTATTCCGATCGTGTCCGAGTAGGCGACGGCTGCTTCTTTCGGCAGAGGGATGATCTGCGTACGCTCCTTCCTCACATCAAAGGCGACGACATACTGGTCGATCCTCTCGTTCGAGAACGAATGTGACGATGCCCAGAACACGACGTCGTCGCAGATCACCGGGTGCTCCAAATGTAGTTCCAACCGACCGAAGTCGAGTTCCTTGTCCATCGTCCACACCCTCGCAGACGAGTCATAGACCTGACAGCGGTGCAACTTACTCCTTACTGGGTGCCGTGAAAGGTAGACCAACCTGTAGCTTTTCGTCACCCCATCTCCATCGTTCATGAATCTCACCGCGATGCCACCCCATGTACAATACTTGCTCGGCGGGGAGGGTAGCTGGCACCGAGTACCACGGGCCGGGTTGTAGACGCATAACGCACCATCTTTCCTATGCAACACAAAGACGAGGCCACCAGCTGACCCAACGATTTTGCCTTTGCGGAACAAGAATTCGAGGCGGCTTCTGGGCACACCGGCGTAGGGGTCAACGAGGAAGAAGGGTCCAGAAAAGTCGCGGTCGTGAGGAAAGAAGCCGGAGATGACATTGTTGTGGTACGACTGTGAAAGGAGAAAATGAGAATCTGATAAGAGCTGGCGAAAGGTCTTGCAAATAGAGAGGAGCCTAAAGAAGGTCTTTGCTGGGAGTTAGGAGAGGATCTCTGCCAGCAAGTTATCGGGAAGGGGACGACCGCTACTTCCGAGGTTGATGCTATGGGTGCTATTGAGCGTACCATCCATTCCAACGATCAGAGATTTGAAAGAGTCCAACTTATTGTCCATTATATAGAGACAATAAGTAATATATATATATATATATATATATATATATATATATATATATATATATATATTCATATTTATTGAATTATAATAAAGGGAAAAACATATCATTTTCATATATATTTTTATGAAAATGGCAATAAGTAATTACATTTAATATTATCATTTCAGACATCATATGAAAATGGAAGTTAATTATTAGATTTAGTGTGATCCTTCTAAGCACTCCCCTCTGTTAGACATTATCCATGATATCTAACTTGTCAAGTAAATGATAAAATTGATTTGAATTAAGAGTCTTAGTTATCACTAAGATCAATAGATAGTGAAAATATCATTAAATTGCTCACGTTGCCTCGGATCATTACTTTTTCCTAATTCAAATAAAGAAAATAATCATCTGAAAAAAGAAGAAGCCATTTTTAGTTTCAAAATTTTCAGATAAACATAAGGATGCTAAAGATAGAATAGTTGTGCGAGGGATTATTTGACTACTCATTTTGATTGTTTTAGGGTATTT
>NW_027020394.1:2500-5000 GCF_036884655.1 Musa acuminata AAA Group
CGGACAGCGAGCGAAGCGAGAGGCAGCACCGTCCCTGCTATACGAAAGCCCCATCCAGCCCTGTGCCACCCGGGGGGTTCCAGGGTGCTGAGATGGCTGACATTTTGCTCCGCTCACGACGGTCACCGCGCGACGCAAGAACAGGCCAAAAACTGGCCAAAACGGCCCAAAAACGGGCCAAAACTGGCCATTTTTGGCTGCGCGAGCGAGCGGCGAGCGGCGGACAACGAGCGAAGCGAGAGGCAGCACCATCCCTGCTATACGAAAGCCCCATCCAGCCCTGTGCCACCCGGGGGGTTCCAGGGTGCTGAGATGGCTGACATTTTGCTCCGCTCACGACGGTCACCGCGCGACGCAAGAACAGCCCAAAAACAGGCCAAAACGGCCCAAAAACGGGACAAAACTGGCCATTTTTGGCTGCGCGAGCGAGCGGCGAGCGGCGGACAGCGAGCTAAGCGAGAGGCAGCACCGTCCCTGCTATACGAAAGCCCCATCCAGCCCTGTGCCACCCGGGGGGTTCCAGGGTGCTGAGATGGCTGACATTTTGCTCCGCTCACGACGGTCACCGCGCGACGCAAGAACAGGCCAAAAACAGGCCAAAACGGCCCAAAAACGGGCCAAAACTGGCCATTTTTGGCTGCGTGAGCGAGCAGCGAGCGGCGGACAGCGAGCGAAGCGAGAGGCATCACCGTCCCTGCTATACGAAAGCCCCATCCAGCCCTGTGCCACCCGGGGGGTTCCAGGGTGCTGAGATGGCTGACATTTTGCTCCGCTCAAGATGGTCACCGCGCAACGCAAAAACAGGCCAAAAACTGGCCAAAACGGGCCAAAACTGGCCATTTTTGGCTGCGCGAGCGAGCGGCGAGCGGCGAACAGCGAGCGAAGCGAGAGGCAGCACCGTCCCTGCTATACGAAAGCCCCATCCAGCCCTGTGCCACCCGGGGGGTTCCAGGGTGCTGAGATGGCTGACATTTTGCTCCGCTCACGACGGTCACCGCGCGACGCAAGAACAGGCCAAAAACTGGCCAAAACGGCCCAAAAACGGGCCAAAACTGGCCATTTTTGGCTGCGCGAGCGAGCGGCGAGCGGCGGACAGCGAGCGAAGCGAGAGGCAGCACCGTCCCTGCTATACGAAAGCCCCATCCAGCCCTGTGCCACCCGGGGGGTTCCAGGGTGCTGAGATGGCTGACATTTTGCTCCGCTCACGACGGTCACCGCGCGACGCAAGAACAGCCCAAAAACAGGCCAAAACGGCCCAAAAACGGGACAAAACTGGCCATTTTTGGCTGCGCGAGCGAGCGGCGAGCGGCGGACAGCGAGCGAAGCGAGAGGCAGCACCGTCCCTGCTATACGAAAGCCCCATCCAGCCCTGTGCCACCCGGGGGGTTCCAGGGTGCTGAGATGGCTGACATTTTGCTCCGCTCACGACGGTCACCGCGCGACGCAAGAACAGCCCAAAAACAGGCCAAAACGGCCCAAAAACGGGCCAAAACTGGCCATTTTTGGCTGCGCGAGCGAGCAGCGAGCGGCGGACAGCGAGCGAAGCGAGAGGCATCACCGTCCCTGCTATACGAAAGCCCCATCCAGCCCTGTGCCACCCGGGGGGTTCCAGGGTGCTGAGATGGCTGACATTTTGCTCCGCTCAAGATGGTCACCGCGCAACGCAAAAACAGGCCAAAAACTGGCCAAAACGGGCCAAAACTGGCCATTTTTGGCTGCGCGAGCGAGCGGCGAGCGGCGAACAGCGAGCGAAGCGAGAGGCAGCACCGTCCCTGCTATACGAAAGCCCCATCCAGCCCTGTGCCACCCGGGGGGTTCCAGGGTGCTGAGATGGCTGACATTTTGCTCCGCTCACGACGGTCACCGCGCGACGCAAGAACAGGCCAAAAACTGGCCAAAACGGCCCAAAAACGGGCCAAAACTGGCCATTTTTGGCTGCGCGAGCGAGCGGCGAGCGGCGGACAGCGAGCGAAGCGAGAGGCAGCACCGTCCCTGCTATACGAAAGCCCCATCCAGCCCTGTGCCACCCGGGGGGTTCCAGGGTGCTGAGATGGCTGACATTTTGCTCCGCTCACGACGGTCACCGCGCGACGCAAGAACAGGCCAAAAACTGGCCAAAACGGCCCAAAAACGGGACAAAACTGGCCATTTTTGGCTGCGCGAGGGAGCGGCGAGCGGCGGACAGCGAGCGAAGCGAGAGGCAGCACCGTCCCTGCTATACGAAAGCCCCATCCAGCCCTGTGCCACCCGGGGGGTTCCAGGGTGCTGAGATGGCTGACATTTTGCTCCGCTCAAGACGGTCACCGCGCAACGCAAAAACAGGCCAAAAACTGGCCAAAACGGCCCAAAAACGGGCCAAAACTGGCCATTTTTGGCTGGGCAAGCGAGCGGCGAGCGGCGGACAGCGAGCGAAGCGAGAGGCAGCACCTTCCCTGCTATACGAAAGCCCCATCCAGCCCTGTGCCACCCGGGGGGTTCCAGGGTGCTGAGATGGCTGACA
>NW_027020394.1:35000-37500 GCF_036884655.1 Musa acuminata AAA Group
TTTGCTCCGCTCACGACGGTCACCGCGCGACGCAAGAACAGCCCAAAAACAGGCCAAAACGGCCCAAAAACGGGCCAAAACTGGCCATTTTTGGCTGCGCGAGCGAGCGGAGAGCGGCGGACAGCGAGCTAAGCGAGAGGCAGCACCGTCCCTGCTATACGAAAGCCCCATCCAGCCCTGTGCCACCCGGGGGGTTCCAGGGTGCTGAGATGGCTGACATTTTGCTCCGCTCACGACGGTCACCGCGCGACGCAAGAACAGCCCAAAAACAGGCCAAAACGGCCCAAAAACGGGCCAAAACTGGCCATTTTTGGCTGCGCGAGCGAGCAGCGAGCGGCGGACAGCGAGCGAAGCGAGAGGCATCACCGTCCCTGCTATACGAAAGCCCCATCCAGCCCTGTGCCACCCGGGGGGTTCCAGGGTGCTGAGATGGCTGACATTTTGCTCCGCTCAAGATGGTCACCGCGCAACGCAAAAACAGGCCAAAAACTGGCCAAAACGGGCCAAAACTGGCCATTTTTGGCTGCGCGAGCGAGCGGCGAGCGGCGGACAGCGAGCGAAGCGAGAGGCAGCACCGTCCCTGCTATACGAAAGCCCCATCCAGCCCTGTGCCACCCGGGGGGTTCCAGGGTGCTGAGATGGCTGACATTTTGCTCCGCTCACGACGGTCACCGCGCGACGCAAGAACAGGCCAAAAACTGGCCAAAACGGCCCAAAAACGGGCCAAAACTGGCCATTTTTGGCTGCGCGAGCGAGCGGCGAGCGGCGGACAACGAGCGAAGCGAGAGGCAGCACCATCCCTGCTATACGAAAGCCCCATCCAGCCCTGTGCCACCCGGGGGGTTCCAGGGTGCTGAGATGGCTGACATTTTGCTCCGCTCACGACGGTCACCGCGCGACGCAAGAACAGCCCAAAAACAGGCCAAAACGGCCCAAAAACGGGACAAAACTGGCCATTTTTGGCTGCGCGAGCGAGCGGCGAGCGGCGGACAGCGAGCTAAGCGAGAGGCAGCACCGTCCCTGCTATACGAAAGCCCCATCCAGCCCTGTGCCACCCGGGGGGTTCCAGGGTGCTGAGATGGCTGACATTTTGCTCCGCTCACGACGGTCACCGCGCGACGCAAGAACAGGCCAAAAACAGGCCAAAACGGCCCAAAAACGGGCCAAAACTGGCCATTTTTGGCTGCGTGAGCGAGCAGCGAGCGGCGGACAGCGAGCGAAGCGAGAGGCATCACCGTCCCTGCTATACGAAAGCCCCATCCAGCCCTGTGCCACCCGGGGGGTTCCAGGGTGCTGAGATGGCTGACATTTTGCTCCGCTCAAGATGGTCACCGCGCAACGCAAAAACAGGCCAAAAACTGGCCAAAACGGGCCAAAACTGGCCATTTTTGGCTGCGCGAGCGAGCGGCGAGCGGCGAACAGCGAGCGAAGCGAGAGGCAGCACCGTCCCTGCTATACGAAAGCCCCATCCAGCCCTGTGCCACCCGGGGGGTTCCAGGGTGCTGAGATGGCTGACATTTTGCTCCGCTCACGACGGTCACCGCGCGACGCAAGAACAGGCCAAAAACTGGCCAAAACGGCCCAAAAACGGGCCAAAACTGGCCATTTTTGGCTGCGCGAGCGAGCGGCGAGCGGCGGACAGCGAGCGAAGCGAGAGGCAGCACCGTCCCTGCTATACGAAAGCCCCATCCAGCCCTGTGCCACCCGGGGGGTTCCAGGGTGCTGAGATGGCTGACATTTGGCTCCGCTCACGACGGTCACCGCGCGACGCAAGAACAGCCCAAAAACAGGCCAAAACGGCCCAAAAACGGGACAAAACTGGCCATTTTTGGCTGCGCGAGCGAGCGGCGAGCGGCGGACAGCGAGCGAAGCGAGAGGCAGCACCGTCCCTGCTATACGAAAGCCCCATCCAGCCCTGTGCCACCCGGGGGGTTCCAGGGTGCTGAGATGGCTGACATTTTGCTCCGCTCACGACGGTCACCGCGCGACGCAAGAACAGCCCAAAAACAGGCCAAAACGGCCCAAAAACGGGCCAAAACTGGCCATTTTTGGCTGCGCGAGCGAGCAGCGAGCGGCGGACAGCGAGCGAAGCGAGAGGCATCACCGTCCCTGCTATACGAAAGCCCCATCCAGCCCTGTGCCACCCGGGGGGTTCCAGGGTGCTGAGATGGCTGACATTTTGCTCCGCTCAAGATGGTCACCGCGCAACGCAAAAACAGGCCAAAAACTGGCCAAAACGGGCCAAAACTGGCCATTTTTGGCTGCGCGAGCGAGCGGCGAGCGGCGAACAGCGAGCGAAGCGAGAGGCAGCACCGTCCCTGCTATACGAAAGCCCCATCCAGCCCTGTGCCACCCGGGGGGTTCCAGGGTGCTGAGATGGCTGACATTTTGCTCCGCTCACGACGGTCACCGCGCGACGCAAGAACAGGCCAAAAACTGGCCAAAACGGCCCAAAAACGGGCCAAAACTGGCCATTTTTGGCTGCGCGAGCGAGCGGCGA
>NW_027020395.1:2500-5000 GCF_036884655.1 Musa acuminata AAA Group
GGCCCGTTTTTGGGCCGTTTTGGCCAGTTTTTGGCCTGTTCTTGCGTCGCGCGGTGACCGTCGTGAGCGGAGCAAAATGTCAGCCATCTCAGCACCCTGGAACCCCCCGGGTGGCACAGGGCTGGATGGGGCTTTCGTATAGCAGGGACGGTGCTGCCTCTCGCTTCGCTCGCTGTTCGCCGCTCGCCGCTCGCTCGCGCAGCCAAAAATGGCCAGTTTTGGCCCGTTTTGGCCAGTTTTTGGCCTGTTTTTGCGTTGCGCGGTGACCATCTTGAGCGGAGCAAAATGTCAGCCATCTCAGCACCCTGGAACCCCCCGGGTGGCACAGGGCTGGATGGGGCTTTCGTATAGCAGGGACGGTGATGCCTCTCGCTTCGCTCGCTGTCCGCCGCTCGCTGCTCGCTCGCGCAGCCAAAAATGGCCAGTTTTGGCCCGTTTTTGGGCCGTTTTGGCCTGTTTTTGGGCTGTTCTTGCGTCGCGCGGTGACCGTCGTGAGCGGAGCAAAATGTCAGCCATCTCAGCACCCTGGAACCCCCCGGGTGGCACAGGGCTGGATGGGGCTTTCGTATAGCAGGGACGGTGCTGCCTCTCGCTTCGCTCGCTGTCCGCCGCTCGCCGCTCGCTCGCGCAGCCAAAAATGGCCAGTTTTGTCCCGTTTTTGGGCCGTTTTGGCCTGTTTTTGGGCTGTTCTTGCGTCGCGCGGTGACCGTCGTGAGCGGAGCAAAATGTCAGCCATCTCAGCACCCTGGAACCCCCCGGGTGGCACAGGGCTGGATGGGGCTTTCGTATAGCAGGGACGGTGCTGCCTCTCGCTTCGCTCGCTGTCCGCCGCTCGCCGCTCGCTCGCGCAGCCAAAAATGGCCAGTTTTGGCCCGTTTTTGGGCCGTTTTGGCCAGTTTTTGGCCTGTTCTTGCGTCGCGCGGTGACCGTCGTGAGCGGAGCAAAATGTCAGCCATCTCAGCACCCTGGAACCCCCCGGGTGGCACAGGGCTGGATGGGGCTTTCGTATAGCAGGGACGGTGCTGCCTCTCGCTTCGCTCGCTGTTCGCCGCTCGCCGCTCGCTCGCGCAGCCAAAAATGGCCAGTTTTGGCCCGTTTTGGCCAGTTTTTGGCCTGTTTTTGCGTTGCGCGGTGACCATCTTGAGCGGAGCAAAATGTCAGCCATCTCAGCACCCTGGAACCCCCCGGGTGGCACAGGGCTGGATGGGGCTTTCGTATAGCAGGGACGGTGATGCCTCTCGCTTCGCTCGCTGTCCGCCGCTCGCTGCTCGCTCACGCAGCCAAAAATGGCCAGTTTTGGCCCGTTTTTGGGCCGTTTTGGCCTGTTTTTGGCCTGTTCTTGCGTCGCGCGGTGACCGTCGTGAGCGGAGCAAAATGTCAGCCATCTCAGCACCCTGGAACCCCCCGGGTGGCACAGGGCTGGATGGGGCTTTCGTATAGCAGGGACGGTGCTGCCTCTCGCTTAGCTCGCTGTCCGCCGCTCGCCGCTCGCTCGCGCAGCCAAAAATGGCCAGTTTTGTCCCGTTTTTGGGCCGTTTTGGCCTGTTTTTGGGCTGTTCTTGCGTCGCGCGGTGACCGTCGTGAGCGGAGCAAAATGTCAGCCATCTCAGCACCCTGGAACCCCCCGGGTGGCACAGGGCTGGATGGGGCTTTCGTATAGCAGGGATGGTGCTGCCTCTCGCTTCGCTCGTTGTCCGCCGCTCGCCGCTCGCTCGCGCAGCCAAAAATGGCCAGTTTTGGCCCGTTTTTGGGCCGTTTTGGCCAGTTTTTGGCCTGTTCTTGCGTCGCGCGGTGACCGTCGTGAGCGGAGCAAAATGTCAGCCATCTCAGCACCCTGGAACCCCCCGGGTGGCACAGGGCTGGATGGGGCTTTCGTATAGCAGGGACGGTGCTGCCTCTCGCTTCGCTCGCTGTCCGCCGCTCGCCGCTCGCTCGCGCAGCCAAAAATGGCCAGTTTTGGCCCGTTTTGGCCAGTTTTTGGCCTGTTTTTGCGTTGCGCGGTGACCATCTTGAGCGGAGCAAAATGTCAGCCATCTCAGCACCCTGGAACCCCCCGGGTGGCACAGGGCTGGATGGGGCTTTCGTATAGCAGGGACGGTGATGCCTCTCGCTTCGCTCGCTGTCCGCCGCTCGCTGCTCGCTCGCGCAGCCAAAAATGGCCAGTTTTGGCCCGTTTTTGGGCCGTTTTGGCCTGTTTTTGGGCTGTTCTTGCGTCGCGCGGTGACCGTCGTGAGCGGAGCAAAATGTCAGCCATCTCAGCACCCTGGAACCCCCCGGGTGGCACAGGGCTGGATGGGGCTTTCGTATAGCAGGGACGGTGCTGCCTCTCGCTTAGCTCGCTGTCCGCCGCTCTCCGCTCGCTCGCGCAGCCAAAAATGGCCAGTTTTGGCCCGTTTTTGGGCCGTTTTGGCCTGTTTTTGGGCTGTTCTTGCGTCGCGCGGTGACCGTCGTGAGCGGAGCAAAATGTCAGCCATCTCAGCACCCTGGAACCCCCCGGGTG
>NW_027020396.1:0-65000 GCF_036884655.1 Musa acuminata AAA Group
ATCAATTTATTTAACAACGTAAAAATATTTTGTGTTGCAGGTTTTTCTTTGATTTTAGCCTGACATATATTGGAGCTGGCATGATTTGTTCCCATATTGTGAATCTTTCTCTCCTTCTTGGAGCAGTGGTTTCATGGGGAATAATGTGGCCACTAATAAGTGAACTTAGAGGAGAGTGGTACTCTAGTAGCTTACCCGAAAGTAGTATGAGTGGTTTGCAAGGTTACAAGGTACATCACTAGAAAAAATTTTAATCATTGTGAATAAAAATAGAAGAAATCATTTGCTCATATATCTGCTCTTATGACAGGTCTTCCTTTCAATTGCACTAATTGTTGGAGATGGACTCTACAATTTCCTAAAAATTTTAGCTTTTACTGCCAGAAACATGCATGCTAGAGCAACACGCAGAATGATAAAAAATGGTAAATTTAATCAAATTTATTGTAGCAAAGATTTCTTTTTCCACCTCCTATCTTGCAATGTCAATTATTTTGCATTTTGTACAGAGGCAGATCAGGATAATCCAATCCTTAATGATCTCCAACGTAACGAGGTATATATAGAAGAGAGCATACCAGTGTGGTTAGCCTACTCTGGGTATGTACTGTTCACTGTGGTTTCCATTGTTGTTATTCCTTTCATGTTCCCTGAGGTGAAGTGGTACTATGTGGTCATAGCTTACATGCTTGCTCCAGCTCTTGGTTTCTGCAATGCTTATGGTGCTGGCCTAACAGACATGAATATGGCTTACAACTACGGAAAAGTGTCTCTCTTTATATTGGCAGCTTGGGCTGGGAAAGACTCCGGTGTAGTTGCTGGACTTGTGGGCTGTGGCCTAATTAAGTCCGTCGTTTCCATTTCTGCTGATCTGATGCACGACTTTAAGACGGGTCATCTCACTGTGACATCCCCAAGATCGATGCTTCTTAGTCAGGCCATTGGAACTGCCATGGGCTGCATTATTGCCCCTTTAACCTTCTTTCTCTTCTACAATATCTTCGATGTGGGGAATCCAAATGGAAATTGGAAGGCTCCATATGCTCTGATATATAGAAACATGGCAATTCTCAGTGTTGAGGGCTTCTCAGCACTCCCTCATCATTGTTTGCAGCTTTGTTATGGTTTCTTTGGGTTTGCAGTGGTCGCCAACATGATGAGGGATACTTTGCCAGCTAAGTACAGTGGTTGGGTTCCCCTACCAGTGGCCATGGCAGTGCCATTTCTAGTTGGAGCTAGCTTCACAATCGACATGTGTGTTGGGAGCTTGATAGTGTTTACCTGGCACAAGTTAAACAGAAAAAAAGCTGCTCTAATGGTGCCTGCTGTTGCCTCTGGTTTTATCTGTGGGGACGGGTTGTGGATGTTGCCTTCATCGTTGTTAGCCTTGGCTAAGGTCGATCCTCCTATCTGCGTGAAATTTGTGGCCATAGAATAGATATGCAAAAGAAAGATCATCTGATGGAGTTGAAAGATATTTCATGAGAGGATCTTTTAGTTTGATGTATCACGAACTTCAACAAGTAAATTATACAGGAAGAGAAACAAATACCAGCTTAGTTGCAGAGAGTCTGAGGATACTCCATTGATTTGGTTTTTGGAGGGTGGAAATCAGCAACACTCTTTGTAATAGATGAGATATTGCTCTTTACCCTTTCTCCCAGACAAAGGTACAGAAGAATGCATTGGTAAAGATCTTTCTATGTTGAAATTAGAGTTTCGATTCTCAAGTTATTCAAACAGTAAACAGGCTTACAGTACACATCTTTCCATTCCTTCACATTGTCATACTGATGCAAGCTGTTTATACTTGGCGCCCGGCAGCTCCGCAACCTTCTTATCGGAAGTTTCACTTGTGTCTTGGATCAGACTAGATAATGTGGCAAGTCTCAGCAGTACTAAACATGTACAGCTACACTGTGGATCTACTAATTTGAATCAGGAGACATCTTGAGTTACTATCTGCCTGTGCATTTCCCTTTCGCCAAAGCATGAGCTTGAGGTTGTAGAGAGCGATCGATACGGCAGAGAGGCTCCGAGAGCGTTATGATCGATCATACGATGGTTTCATGTTTTGGATGCTTTCGCCGAAAGGAATGAACACAGCCCGAAGTAATGCCATCTTGGGATGCTTTGTTATGTGTCCATTATTTGGTAAGCTTCTCTCACATGGTGAGGCCAACTCAGGAGGGGACAGCGAGGGAGAAGAACAGTTCGATGCCAAACCTAATAAACTAGCCATCATGTGGCCGACGCATTTGTTCCATCTCCTCCCACTGGTGGCTGTGCCATTGCATTGAGCCCCAAAGCAAGATTTCTCTTTTCCTGTTCCTTCTTTCCCATTCATTATACAGCATGTATTATGATCTCAATGTCGAGACTCGAAATAATATGGCACCCTCTCTCTCTCTCACAAGTACAATGGATGAGTCTTATTATGCCTCTCATGCCGGGCTGTGAATTATGATTGCAACAGTGGGGGCCTCCACTATTACTTAGACCGGTCCTCGGGTCCCACCCTAATAACTCAGTAGTCATCCTCCCATTTATAGCAAGCAAACAGGTCACATCCGACCAACATCCCAAACGTAACACGTCACAGTTTCAGCAACTTAAGAAAAACACTTTAATAATCTTTTCTCAGATCCAATCATGCCTTTTAATCGACACAAGAGTTTGGGGGTCTTAAAACATGGGATGCTGTGGGTATATTTGGAGGGTGGGTTTCGCCTTTTTTTCCGTGTGGGATCCGCAATAATCGCCACGCACGTTGTGACCAGCTGTTGCAACGTATTCTTGTCTCCCCTTCCGCTTTTCGTTTGCCCCTTTCCACCTCCCCACTTTTACACCCTTCTCTCTGCTTCGGCTTCCATGGGGGCATATTCTCGATAATTCTTTTCCCTTCCCAAGCTGGACCACCACCGCCCGCCAACCAACCATATTGCTTCTTCTTTGTTTATTAGGATTCCGGTACTGCACTGTGAGATGGATATTCCAATCCGACGGTGCATGATCACTGATCATTCTTTCTCTCTCTTCCTTCCACCCCCCTCGAACTCACCGTGTTCATCTCTTTCTCTGCGGCTCCCCATCTTCTTCAGCCCTCTCACCTTCACCCTGTCCTGTTGCGGTTCATATCTCAGGGAAAAATTCTTGTCTTTCTCTCTCCTGGTTTGTTGGTGCTCCCATCATTTTCACCCTTTCCATGTGCTGATTTGATACTTCTCCGGTCCTCGGCCAATCGCCACTCCTTGCTCTCTTTCTCCCCAACGAGGTGAGAGGAGAAGGCAAAGAAAGACATGCAGCTGCAGCGAGGAGGGGCGCAGCACGGGGTGCAGCTGCCCGAAATTCCCGGTCGCGAGGCGGAGGCAGCATCGCCAATTAGCGGCCGGCCGCCAGCGGGCGCCTGGCGTGCGAATTTTGACGAACTCGGTCCCGCCGTAGCAGGCAACTCTCCGGACGACGAGGTTCTTGCCACAGGTGAGGAGGCCGAGAGGGGCAGTGGTGGCGTCACCGGGAACCGGTGGCCGCTGCAGGAGACGCTCACCCTGTTGAAGATCCGGTCCGAGATGGACACCGCCTTCCGGGACGCCACACTCAAGGCTCCTCTTTGGGAGGAGGTCTCCAGGTAAATAGACTCCTTCGCAATTCCCACTTCTCCTGCTCGCCAACACCTCAAAATGTGGAGCCTTTGATCTCTCTTTAACGGTTTCCTTGGGTATTGACCTCACCACCAGCATCATAAAGAGAGAGAGAGAGACAGCCAAGTAACTATCTGGCGTTAAGTTCGTACCACGGACTCCTTGCTGCAGCAATGGTTGCAGCAGCTGAGCTACTTTTCTGGGGAAAGAAACCAGTCCTCTCCTCTCTCTCTCTCTCTCTCTCTCTCTCACTTCATTCCCTGCGTCAGTGTTGCATCAATCCCAATCAATTTGTATTCATCAGATTATATCTTTAGGTCGCGGTTGAAGACTACCCAATGCAAAAGCATGAAACGGGTGGGTGTTTAGGTTAATGTAGTGGGGTGATAATTGCTGTATAATGAAGATTAGATGCTGTGGGTGGGTGTTGCGTGGGATGTAATGGAATCATAGACCATCTCATCTTCCTTGCCTTCACCTGCGTTTTTGTTGTGCTCATTGTTTCCTCTTCGGCTCCTAATTGTTTTGAGCTCGTCTGCTGGGCTATTGCTCCCTTGCTGACAGAAAGCTAGCAGAGCTCGGTTACAAGAGGACCGCCAAGAAGTGCAAGGAGAAGTTCGAGAACGTGCACAAGTACTACAAGCGCACCAAAGAAGGCCGCGCCGGCCGCCAGGACGGCAAGGGCTACCGCTTCTTCAGCCAGCTCGAAGCCCTCCGTAGTGGCAGCAGCGCCGCCGTTACACCCGCCGCTCCTGTCCCTTCCACCCTCGTCGCCACCTCGTCCGCCTTCAGCGCCAGCTTGGTGGGCCCACCGCCCAGCAGAGCCCAGCCTCTCTCCGTCTTGGCCCCACCGACTCTTGCGATGCCAACTAGGGTCGTCGTTCCCGAGCTGACCCATCCCGGTGGCGCGCAGAGAATCTCCAGTTCCGCTGCCGTCGCCGTCTCCGCCGCTGCCGCCGGCATCGGCTTCTCGTCGAATTCTTCATCTTCTGAATGGTTCGAGTCCGATGACGAAGAGACTGACGGCGAGAGCCAGGAAGGGAGGAAGCGGAAGAGCAACGGCGGGTGCTCGGGACCTAGCAGGAAGATGATGCCTTTCTTCCATCGGCTGATGAAGCAGGTGATGGAGCGGCAGGAGGCCATGCAGCAGAGGTTCTTGGATGCCATGGAGAAGAGGGAGCAGGACAGGATGATCCGGGACGAGGCTTGGCGGCAGCAGGAGATGACGCGGCTCAACCGTGAGCAGGAGCTCTTAGAGCAGGAGTGGGCGATGGCCTCGTCCAGAGACACCGCCATTATCTCCTATCTTCAGAAGTTAACCGGCCGGACCATCCCCATGCCCACAATGTCTGCTATTCCTCTCTCCATCTCGCCATTCCCGCAGCAGCAGTCGCATACTCCGCCGCCACAACCAGCCGCTCCTCAGCTGCCGCTGCCACAGCAGCAGCAAAGACCACCTTCGCTGGTACAATCACCCTCGCAGCAGCACGTTGTTCAGCATCACCACCATAGAACCGAGATGGCACGGTATCAGCCGTCGTCGGCTATGGAGCTCGTCCCCAGCTCGGAGCCCATGTCGTCATCCTCGCGATGGCCAAAGGCGGAGGTGCATGCGTTGATCAAGCTCCGCAGCGAGCTTGAGTCGAAGTACCAGGAGACCGGGCCGAAGGGGCCACTGTGGGAGGAGATTTCAGCCGGAATGCAGCGGCTTGGCTACAAACGTAGCGCCAAGCGGTGCAAGGAGAAGTGGGAGAACATTAACAAGTACTTCAAGAAGGTAAAGGAGAGCAACAAGAAGCGGCCCGAGGACTCCAAGACCTGCTCTTACTTCCACCAATTGGACGCCCTCTACCGCAACAAGCTCCTCGGCACCTGCAACACCATGGGAAGTCCCGCTTCCAATCAACGGCAGAGTGACACACCAAGGAACATGTCGCAACAGCAAGCACCACCACCACCGCCACCGCCGCCTCAACCTGCCGCAGAGCCCGAAAGCAAGAATGCTACACGAACACAAACTACCAATGGATCACTTCATATGATCTTTTCTGACCAAGGATTGGAAAAGGGAAGCACTGTGATCAACGACTACGACAAGTTGGACCAAACTGACAGCGACAACATGAACCAAGACAACGACGACGACGAAGGGAAACTGCACTACAAGATACAGTTCCAGAGGCAGAGCATGAGCGCCGGCGGCGGAGGGAATCCATCGACGGCGGCCTCAGCAACCGCGAGTTCCTTCTTGGCTATAGCCCGATAGATTCAGTATACATCCCCGAAAGCTCTACTTAATTCCCTTCCCATATATGTAGCTACCATTACACATTACACCACTGCAGCACACACATTCGTGTTCCCTTCATCCCTTTCCTCTTCTCCTCATGCATGCATTCCCACCATCGATCGACATTATCCCAAGCATCATCGGTACTTCTTTAGTGTGGTGATCGCTTCAATCCACCCTTTGCTCTTTATTGATTTGTTTGTGGAATAAGAATCGTCTCCCACGTCAACGGCCAGAGAAGCTAATAAGCAGCACTATAACACAGCATTCACTAATGGAACGAGTCCAAAAGAGACAACAGAGAGATAGAAATGAGCAGAATTTTCTACAACCAATCGGAGAAGGTAAATTAAGTGGACAACAGCTCTAAAGAAGCTCACATTCTCTACATCTCAATATGTTTTTTCTTTGGTCATCATTACACAGTTTAGTTAAAACAAGAAGACAAAGAAAGGAAAATTTGTAAGATCATATCACAGGCCATATGGTGCAGGAATTTTCTTTTTCTTTTCATTTTTGTTTTCTTTTCTCCCTATCTTTAATTGCAATGAAACATTGTGAAGGTTTCCAGTGTCACAGTGCAAGTTCTCTATTCTTCTTGTCATCATTTGTCAGTGCTGATGGTTCTGTCACCATTTCCACCCTGTCATTTCTGCTGTTGCCGAAAAGTACTTCGTCATGTTAAGGATTTTACTTCAGGGGGATGAGGAGGAGATGCATGAGGGGAAGATGGAGCGAAGGAATGACACCAGCTTGTCCTGACCAAAACATTTAGAAACAGGTCAGTATCTGTGTGATGGACAGCCAGCTGATGCATCTCTCTCATCTCCTCTCTCTAGATCTACACCACAAATACAGATGTTGCCACCCCAAAATCTCCTTTTTCATTTCATTCTATTAAATATCATCCTTATTGAGACATTGTAGATTGATCAGTGTATTATTTCATAAGTGATTGATATCAGATTCGAGTGTCTCATACATTTTTTTTTCCACATAATAAAATTTTCTTCTGAATTGCCCATATTAGCTATAATTCCTTTAGTATAAGAATCTAAGTTATTTACTTTTTAAGGGTCAAAATGGATCCCTTATAGTAGTAGTTTATGTGCAAAAATCTTGAGGGTGTATCTAATTAATTTATCTCAAATTAAGGAATTCAAATTAATATTTAATTTTAAAATATATCAGAATAAATAGTTTACTCGTAGTGTAATTGATTAAGTTATTTGAAAAAAAAAATCAAACTTACATAATATAGACTTTGATTATTAATAACAAGTTTTCGATCAAATCTCGCGTTAATCATTAACTATTTTATATTTTTTTTATGAGTAGGCATTCATATTATTTGGTTATAATTTTTTTATTTTTCAAGCTTACTTTTTCTGAGCTAAGTGGAAGTATGAGATGAGCATGCAAAGATACAACAAAAGATGAGAAAATATTTTTTATTCACGTGCAATTATGTGTCAAAAAAAAATATTTAATATGATATAAATATGTGTGAAGGAGATTACAAATATAGTAGTTAGAAGATATAAAATGATTACTATTAATTATATATAGAAAGAATAAAAAATATATGAATTATAAATATATTTAAGTTAATTAAGGGCATCCGTTTAAGTTTATGGTAGATAGAGGAGTAATAGTCAATCCAAATATATTTCTATAAAATATTAATTATATTATTTTGCTGATTTGATTGCTATTTCAATAAATTGATCCAAGCAACCACTTATCTTCACCAATTAACACATTTATCTTCACATTCAAACTTATAATCAATGGATCAATATGGACACTAATCAGCAACACATGCCCATGAAGAAAACAACTCCTACTTTGTCACAAACACCAAATCTTAGTACCTTCCTCATGTGAGTAGCTGACAATTTAGCTAATGGCACTAAGCTTTACACCCTTGTGAGATATCTTTCCAAGTCAGAGACAATGGACTGGACACCATGCAAGTCTTGGTGATTCCCTAATGGATAAGATAAATCTCTCTACCTTTCTCACTCAGCAACATGGAACTAAGAAACCCACAACTGTCTTTAAAGCCATCTTCTCCTTTAGTAAAAGCAAAGGTGAGTCTAAAAGGTTGAGGAGAGTTAGCTAAAGGTGGAGAGGATACTACCTCATGTTCCCCACCTGCTCCCCTTGCACATGGCTTCCATCTCTCCTCTCCATCACCTACCTTGGCCCCTTCCTAACCCAACCCTATCTTCATCTTTACTGCTTATACTTTACTCCCATTCTCTTCCATATCCAGAACTGCAGTCCATTTCCCTCCTTCGGTATTTGCAAAAGGCAAAAAAGCTTAACAAGGTCATGGCTTGGCTTGCCTTGTGAGTTTCTTCTGTTTGTCTGATGCTTTTCAATCGCTGTTTAGGTGGAGGAGATGTCATCTCTGGAGCTCCAGGAGGGCTGCCTTTACCTATCACAACAGTTGTGACCACAGAGACATGCTTATCCCAAAAGAAGGTTTACCTCAGACATAGTATGCACATCTGATGAGAGCTCATAGTGTCAAATTTCTTTTCTTTCTGTAGGTGAGAGGGACACTTGAAGAAGAGAAAGTGTCACATAAGTTCGTTTCGAGCTTTCATGCCGGACTTAACATACAGGTACTGAAGTGACAGAAGCATAATGGCCTCACTGGCCATCCTTACTTTCATCAGGGGGGAGTCTTGCAGCCATTCTTTCCCAAATTTAGGCAGACAGATCATTCAATTTGCCTGAGATGAAACTAAGCATTCGATAAAAAAGATTTATGATCGAAGAGTACCAATCTAAAGTGACTTTGCTTTCAGCTAGTTTTGACCTTATTTGGTTCGAGTCAGAATCAAGTATGAGTCGAATCGAAACTGAAGCGGTCCGACGATTCATTGATTTTAAACCTAAGTGGTTCGGTTACAATCTATCTCTAGTTTTCGATAATCGAAACCGATAATTCTTGAACCATAATCGACGATATATAATTTTGTATATTAAATTTATTTTTAGTTTAAAAAATAAAAAATCGACGATTCGAACCGCAACCGAAACAGCTGATTCTGGTCTACTTTCGACTGCACCTTAGTGATGCCATTAACAGGAAGACTGTGACAAAGCCACTTTTTCTGATGAATTTTAGTTCAAGTTTGAGAGTACAACATTAAAAATTTTGCAGGTGATCATATCATTCATATCAATATCAAAATTCATGTATTAGTAGGAAAGTTTGATCTGAATTATACGTGAGTAATGTGAAACTATTCTTTTAATCCATCTGTACATGGATATTTCTGACAAATTTCCATGATGCATTAGCATGTTATAACATTTATGCACACACTTCACAGGGAAAACCAGGAATCCACCATCTTAGATGCCCAAGAACACACCTCCATGTTGCACAGAAAGCCTGAGCAAGCCACTGGATCAGTTGCTGTTCATTCCTTGTAGGTCTAACTTCAGCAAGGTGGGTGGGAGAAAGAAAGAATCAGAGGTACCAGCAATGGCAGAAACAACAGATCTTTAAGTACCTCTTAAAACTGTGGAAGAAGGACGGCCATCTTCCAAGCAATAACACAGTCTTCGATCCTTAAGCTTGTTTATGTAATTAGCATCAGCTTAACCTTGTTTACAAGGATTTCAAAGATGGTTTTTGACAATGCCTGAATCAAATTTGATGACCTTCTTAGGAATAAGAGAAATAAATATGAAGGTCAACCTGAGCCACCTTTGGTCTATGATCATTCGGGAGCAGCAGGGACTAGTCATAAAACCTTATCTGGTTCGATTAGATGAGTGTTGGAAAAGCCCAGTCTTCCACACCTGGAAGCTTGCAGTGAAGATAATACTAGATTGAACAGAGTAGAACAGGTCCTTTCTTCTTCGAATCATATATATACACCGCTGTCTCGGTGAGAGTTTGCATGATAAGTTCATGACAATTCTATATTAAGAAGCATGATATGTGATGTCATGGAAACGATTGTTATTGATGATTCCCTTCGAGCGTTTTCATGGGCAATTGATTTCATCATTATCCATGGCTCTGTTCTCTTCCAAATTCTGTGGTCACATTTCAGGAGTGGGGTTGGGTGCGTTTCCATTCATCCCGCTGTGTAAAGCGAGGTTGCTGTGGTGCTCGTGGTAGTGTGCCGCAACCTGAAGAATCCCCATCACGGGTGTCTCTATTCCCAGCCCACCGAGATCATTCGAGCTATGCCCGGCACACCTAAACACACAAACCAGAGTCAATGGAGCACTGAGATGGTGAAGGAAGCAACAGGGCAGGAGAAGAGCGTGAGATGGTAGGCACCAGCATCGAGTCTTTAGCTTCAATCATTGCCCTTTGTGAAGGTGAAGGCATGCCTTCCTACAACTCCACTCTTCTCTCGGCTGACGATTACTACCATGGAGGGTGCGGAGTCATCGGTAAAGGGTCATGTCATCTCTTTCTTTCAAGATGTTCGCATGATTACGATCCAAGATATGATTTTGCTTGCCATGATTTTTATAGTATTCTTTTTGACAATAGTAATTGGCGAGATCCATATCTTACTTGCCCATACTAACTTTTGGATCAAATCAAGTCCGTAACGTACAAGGAGTTGGAGATTTCCTTGGCACTCCATCTCCACGGATTTCTGCAAACAAGCAACACAGAAAAGATGGCGTTGGGAGGGGAAGGTCATGGAGTTGGCATGAGGGGGTTGGAGTGCGCAGACAAGGAGGTGGAAGGAGACCCCCTCTTTTTCTCGCCTCGCCATGGCGTTTGGTCCGGGTTGGTGAGGGTTGGAAGGACCGCGGTGTCATCGAGCGACGACATCCACGGGATATAACAGTAGACAACGAGACATGAGTTCTATCTGACCACAGAGTGAGCACCGCACATGTCGCATTTTCTTGTGTGCATTCATGAGGAGGAGGTATCAGCCAAAGATACACAGTGAAAACAACAAATGTAGCAGAGACTGCCACTGCATCCAAACAAGACGAAACCAGCAAGAAGCGGAGCAGAAACCAAGGGGAATATGCAACACGCTCGCTGCTGAACCCAATTCCACTTCCAGCATCCGCCCGAGTGTTGATGTATTTCTAGACTAACAAAGGCACTCAATGCCACAGCTTTATCTTCGTCTTCTTCCTACACTCTCTACAAATAATATGAAAGATTGCAACACCGCTATAGCCTAAGGGAAAGCAAGCTAAGGAGGGGAACAAGAAAAGCCGGTACAGAGAGGGAGACTAAATACTAAATGAACGGGGAGAGACAGAGACCAAAATGTACACCCGGACCGGGCTTGGACCGGCCGGGTTAGAAGGAGGCGACCGGCGCCGAGGCGGGGGAGAGGGGGAGCTGCGCCTCCTTCTTGCGGCGCATCTCGAGGACCTTGCGGTGGCTGTTGGAATGGATGTGGCTGACGAAGGTGGGGCTGCAGGCGGGGCGGTACTCGGGGAGGAGGCGACCGGACTTGAACCGGACGCCGCAGGCGTTGCAGAGCGTCTTGGCGCCGAGCGGGCCGGCCCGCCACTGCG
The DNA here is from genome assembly GCF_036884655.1 of Musa acuminata AAA Group. NCBI lineage: Eukaryota > Viridiplantae > Streptophyta > Magnoliopsida > Zingiberales > Musaceae > Musa > Musa acuminata. The sequence continues at coordinate 11,467 of NW_027020396.1, forward strand.
GCGTCTTCTGGGCCCCGCAGTGGCTGCAGCGGCGATCGCCGGAGCCGGATGCGGTGGGGGACAGTTTGGGCTTGCGGCCGCGTTTCTTCGGACCGGGCTTCGTGGCGGACGCCAGGGGCGGCGGCGGGACCTCGTGGAGCAGGAAGCTTTGGTCGTCGCCGGCAACGGGGTGGTGGTCATATATAAGGCATGAGGTGGAGCTTGAGGAAGACGCCGAGCTGGAGGTGTTGGTGGGTGAGGACAGGGAGTCGGCGAATAGGACCGGAACGGACATGTACCGCGCGGGGGAGTGGGCAGGGCGCGGGCGGTGGCGCTTGCTGCGCTTGGCCTTCACCGATGACATGCCTTCTGTGGAGAGTCCACATACGGCAGAGTCCAAAGAGGAGGCAACTTGTGGCGCTGCAGCTGGGGGTTCCTCTGTTTTCTTGTGGGACTGAGGCGGCGAAGGGAAGTGGTCGCCGCCGACGGCGGGGCAATGCGGAAACTCCGAAAGGGAGTCGTCTATGATGTAAGATACCCATTCCAGCTCTTCAACATCGTGTGCCTGCACAAAGCGAAGCCATAGCACCAAAGAGAAGAAGGCAAAGCCGTCAAAATCCCCTCTTCCTTTTTTCTCATAGTCGTCAGTTCTGACGCTTAGAAGAACGGAGGCTTACTGGAAGACTGATATCAGAAAGCGGAGGTGGAGGCGGCAGTGGCTGAAAGGAAAGAGCCGAAGTGGAGGAACAAGGAGAAGAGGAGTTGGAGTCGCTTATTCCCCTGTGCTCTGCATCAGCAACTTCGGCTTTGGCTTCCACTTCTTCCCTCACCTCCGTCACCTCTGCTTCCTTGTCGTTCTCAGCGTAGTCACCAAGGTTGAGGAGGTCGTCCACCGAGAACCCCTCGCCACAAAGGTTTCCTCTTTCCGCAGACCAGCCTCCCTCCTCGCTCAACGTCCCCTTGTTCTGCTGCCGCTGATGCTGATGTTGTTGCTGTTGACCAGAGGACAAACCGCTCTCCGGCCTCAAGCTACTCTTCAGCGCTTCCTCCATCCTCGCCTCGTTTTCTACCTGTAAAAGCGCAGCAAAAAGCTCTCTTGAATCCACCCGCTGACAAGACGACATAAAAGATGACAACTTTCTCATGCGTTCCCCTTCCATTTCACCTCACCTGTGTGCAGCTGGAGTAGACCAGAGGAGGAACAAGAGAAGGCGGCTGAAGAGGGCCAAGAAGGACAGGGAAAGAGGCAGAAGAAGGGTTGAAGAAGAGAGAGGACAGAGTGGAGGAAGGCGACGAAGAGACAGAGGAGGGGATGAGGGTTTGGTGGAACATTGAATGGCTGTCGAATTCCGTGGGCACGACAACTATCGAAATGCCCCTCCTCCTCCACCACCTTCATATACCACTCACCACTACATCGCCTCTCCTCTCGTCACTGTTACTCTCTCCCCTCTGTCCCATTTTACCTTCTCCTCTCTCCTTACTTCCGCCTATTTCACACAGTCCAAAATCTTATTTGAGACATTATATAGTGAGTTACCAAAACGAGTACAAATAATAAATGAAAATTAAAAAATATATATATATATATAATATGAGTTCTATTAATTTCCACAACCAAATCCAATGGTGGGATAAGACTTTGTTACACGTTTCGAAGAGCAACACTTCCGTTCTCCAGAGAACGACTCACTCGCAAACCTACAAGCCTTGCGAATGGATCTACTAGCGGGGCCAACGTGGGACCCACGTGTGAGGCCTCGAGAGGAGCCACGGGTAGGGGACGAACGGGGACGTAAATATTCCCCGCGAAACGGAGTTCGCTTAGTGGGTTGGACTCTCACGGGAGTCCAACGAAACGGAACGGCCACCAATTCGGCGTCCGTGATACGGGGGTGGGACGGCGTGACTTTTCCGAAGCTGGCCTCGTTTTATTCCACGAATTACGGGACTGCCATCGCGGCGTGTGATGTAAAGGGTGGAAAAGGACCGGAAAGAAGCGTCGAGCACAGTGAGAGAGAGAGAGAGAGAGGGAGAGGAAGAGAGAGAGAGAAAGAGAGAGAGAGAGGGAGGCAGCTTTTTGGCCGGAGGCAGTCACGACAACGTGTTATCATGTCGTCTGCCACAGCGATGGACTCCGTCCGTGGTACTGCAGCTTCCAATTCCCTCATCATCCAGCTTTACCCAATAAATGTTAATTTAAACAGCAGACGAGGTCATAAAGGTAACTTTATCATATATCGGATCGGGTCGGATCGGATTGCGCGCTTTTGTTTAGAATCCGAAACCTGGCAGGACGGGACCCCTTTTTTCGACGTTCTATTGGTCTCAACGCATTCATATCGTATCGACAGCTAATTCTATGATCTGTCAACCGTCTGTCATAATTATAGCTTTTACGCATTAAGCCAATATATATATATATATATATATATATATATATATACGTTTAATTTGATTAATATATCTATCTGATTAGATATTAAAATAATAAAAAAATTATGTAATTAAATAATAAATATGTTAAGTTTCGATATAGACTCTTATCTACTAAGACTAGTCAAATCCTCTAAATATATTACTTATATAAGATTCGAAGAAAATTTATCGAAAATAGCTCGACATCAACTCGAAGTAAAAGAAAAGATATTAATTGATTCATAATAAAAATATGATTTAATATACCAGTGATGATAGAAAGAGAATATATTGTGGTTTGGTGACGATGTCCCACACGCCATTGCTTGTTTTATCTCTTATTTGTATGATATATGGTGAGTGTCCAATGTCAATAGCTAGGAAGATCCGATCCAATTCATGTACTCCTTTGAATTTGAATTTGTATGCCAAGGTTGTCATGTCATGTTATCTCATAAGAACTAAGTTTATGTCGGACTCGAATCTTATTTTAATGTGTGCCTCTTAATTTGATGTGCCAAATGACTTGATCACACGATATAGAGGAAAGTTACATACCAAACGATGACTTCGATCGTACACCCATCAAGTGCTGTTGAATGTTTCTTCATTTGCTTTTGGGGATTGAAATCGATGCTATTCGAGTTGTACAAATCCTCAATCGTAAAGAAAGGCTAATATCCTTTACGAGTTACTAATTGTGTTCGGAAGCTTTTTATTTTTGTAAACAAGATACGATGGATAATAATTAATATATATTTAGATAAACTAATCGGAGTGTAAGGAGGAAGAGTTCCTATCCCATGTTCAAATCGGTTCGAACCAAATTATTATGGATTGAATCGAACTGAATCGTGTTTTAGTTCAGCTCGGTTAAAGTAAGATATCCCAAATCAAAATCGATTTGGATCTATCTAATCGAATTAATTTAAATTAATTAATTTGATTTGGTTAATCGATTAACATATTTATAATTTTATATAATTTAAAAAATATATTTTTTAAATGAACCAGTTTAATTCAATTAAATCGAATTGAAACCCTAATCCATCGGGCATATGCAACAAAAATTATGAAATTAAATCACGACATAAGTCTTCTCTTCATTTATTATGACAAGAAAGTCAATCATAAACTTCCTTAGTATCTACGGTAAATGTAATAATAATATTTTTTTTCTCATCTTTTATGACAAGGAAGATAATCATAAGTTTCTTCTCATCCATTATGATGAGAAAGATAAGTACAAACTCCCTTTTTATTCTCTTAGATATAAAAAAAATCTTAAAACTAATATAAAGGACTCCTTTATAATTCATGGAACCCATATTTTGGAATATTATATTACTAAATTAAGCATTAAAAGGATTAGATTAGGAAACCCCTTCCCAATGTCGATCTTTGTGTAGGTAGTACCTTGAGAGCACATTATTTCCACCTCAAAGATATCTCAGACATTCATATGCATATTGATCTGGACCACGTTATGCTAACGAAGATGTCAATAATATTTTCTTTTAATATTTTAACATTAGAATAAGGGTCATATGTTACAAGAATGTTCAGTTGACAATCCTCTTAATAAATGCTCAAGTGAGGAGACCCTACCCCCAACCCATAATACTTTTGCTAGGGGGTCTAATAACTACCCTTTTTGCATATATATATATATATATATATATATATATATATATATATATATATATAAACCTTAGTGCAAACATCGATATGATATGTGTATTTGTTCAATGACCTAATCATCTCGCCCTGGGGGGGGACGATCCTAAGCCACCTACTCCTCCTTATTAAGGTAATCTTGAACCTTACTCAACAGGTGCAAACTCTAATGGGCATGATGTAGGCTGTGTTAACTATAGGTGCTCTATAAGTCAATCACATATATTATTATTATGATATTTTCCACTTTATATTGCATGATGTATATATTATGATATCATTTAATCTGTGTAATAAGAATTGGATCATAATGAGATCATGATAATGAGACTAATTCATCTCTAAATATTGACCATAAATATTTTCGGTTATAATTTACTCGATAGAGACATTGAAACAACCAGATAAATTGGTGTACTTTTTACCCATCTACATGATGGAAATAGTTGGTCTCATAGTTGTTTGTGTGGAGACACTATGGATATAGTGTATGTGCTCATTGAAGTATAAGTTTACTTAATGATCCATTTATGGAATGCTAGATGATTAATAATATCTCATCATTAGATAGTGATTCTATAGTCTCAATTATGTATCCGATCCTTAGATTTAAGACATTAAAGATGTCTTTTTTTATTACTTCATTCTTTGATACTGGACTTATAGGTTTAGAAGTTCTAAATCTAGCACAAACAGTCATTGAGAATGATAGATAACCTTACGAAGGTAATTAGGTGCTAATAGAAGATTATTCATTCTCCGCATCATGAGAGGAATATCACATATGCTCTCACTCAAGTAAATCCCTAACCATGGTTGATCGAATTGTGATAAATTTGAAAAGCATAAGATTCAAATTAAGAGGAAAGAAGTTCTCTGGGAGAATCCAATTAGAGTAAGACTCGGATAGATTTCGTATGAGCCTGATAGTACCATACCCAATATACGATCTCTGAGATATTAGGTGAGTGAGAGACCATAGATATATGATAACTAAGGGCAAACATGTCTAATAAATTAGATCTCATTGTATCATTTGGGGACTATGGTATAGTGGGGACTGTGGTGTAGTGACTTGGTATGTCCATAGTCGATGAGTTGAATGAATTATTATGATAATAATAATTCACTGAGTCAGAAGGAGTTTTGACATATGCAACTCATAGTCAAATTGATATTAGGTCTCGAGGGTCACACATATATGGTGGACAATGCGACGAATAAGGATTAGATATGAGATATCTGATAAGCCAATATTTTAATGGATTATTAGGTGAGACCCAATAGGGTTTAGAGTTGTTATTGGATGTGGATTCAATATTCATTAAGCTAGGATAATTAGATAAAGATCTAGTACCCGTTAAGATAAGATCCATTAGAGTAAGTAAAGAGGGCTCTCTATATATAAGAATTATGGCTTAAAGGATCATAGGCTAAACTTCTATTAACCCCCACCTCCTTTATTTCGTCTTTGTCTCTTCCTCCAATTGATTGCCCCCTCTCTAGTATAAGAGGATAACAAGAGGGATTGATCCCTCCTCGGTTGTTGTAGTGTGGTGATATGCGAATGCGAGAAAAAAAAATGTTGTGCGAGAAGGTGTGTCATTATCGTATCCACTATGTGGATCACAACTAGAGAGGAGTTTGTGAGAGCTCCTTTATTCATGGATTGGATTTATAGATTATGGGATATACGATCTCCCCTAGGTGAGAACGTCTTAGCTACTTTATGCGGTTACTTGATTTTATCGCTTTCGAGCTTTTTACTCTCGATTTTCGCATAATGATTCGATGATATTGATTTGGGAAATCAGTTTTTTATTTTTATTTTTCGCTGCATATGTGATACTCTATGCAGTTTCCCAATAGGTCGTTATTCCACTCTTGCCCCAACTAGCCCAACAGGTAACAATGCCACTATCTCAACTATAGTCAATATCTCAACTGCCTATTGGCATCGGTGCCACTAGTGCCCACCAACACCAACGTCCAACATAAGACACCAACAAGATAAAATAGGATAATGATAGAGGTTGAGGACATCGATTATGATGACTTGCTTTGCCATCACAACCCCCAAGCTAATACCAACTAAGACTTTGGAGGTGGCAACGGTAGCAAGTCCATCACTATCAGCTAGCTTTTCATCCCACAGCCCCTGAGCTGATGCCAAGACAACTCTAGAGGCAATGGTGGTGACAAGTTTATCACCCTCAGCTAGCTCTTCAAGTGCGTCATCGATGCACACAGTGGTGACATCACCGAGAGCAATGGCTATGACTCCTAGAGCACCATGCTCTCGAGCTTGATCACCCTCGAAGGTGGTGTTGGTGACCACTTAGCCTCCTGCCCTATCCCTTTTATTTTCGCCATCGACTCCGCCACTGTAGGCGATCTCTAGAACCAAAATGCTATTGAATTACATCTCTAGCGAGGTAAGGGAAGGGGAGACTCGTGCTAGGGGCAAGTGGCTTCGATAAGTCTGCCCTGATGGATACCCTTGCAAACCGCATCACGTGGGAGAGCCTACGAGGTTTCATCACTCTCAATAGCAATAAGCTCAAGGGGCAGCTCCACAAGGTGATCTCTACTTATGTCATGAAGACAACCTCCTATATCCCATGCTTATCATGGAAGAGACCTTGATGTTTCCTATGGAGTTTCGATTATCGCAATCATTATTTGCCTCAAATAAGAGTCGGTACAAGCACTCATCAATTAGCTCGACCTCTGGTCCACCACCAAGACCATCATAGGCGATGAGATCCATTGCAATGTCTCCGATGGAGAGCGTTGTTGTGTATCGATCAGAATCAACATCATCCGCAGTATAGGGAGAACTTGAAACTTGCCACGACAAGTGGATCAGAAATATGCTATGGTAGAGGGGAGGACCTTAAATCCACCATAACGAAGAGAAAAATTAAAGCCCACCACGATTAAGGGAGGACCTAAAATCTGCTATGATGGATGAAGGATTTAAAGCCTATCACGACAAGAGGACCCGAAATCCACCATGACAAGAGAGGACCTAAAATCTATCATGATAGAAAAAAGACTTAAAGTTTGCCATGGTGGGAGGACCCAAAATTCACCATGTCGAAGAGAAGACCTAAAATCCATCATGATAGAGGAAGAAATTAAAGCTCGCCATAGTAGGAAGATTCAAAATCTGGTATGGCAGAGGGAGGGCTTAAAGCTCGCCGTGGTGGGAGGACCTAAAATCCACCATGGTAAAGGAAGGACCTAAAATCTGTCACGATGAAAATAAGACTTAAAGCCTACCATGGTGGGAGGATATGAAATCTACCATGTCAAAGGGAAGACTAGAAATTCACTAAGATAGAGGGAGGATTTGAAGCTCGCCATGGTGAGAGGATCCGAAATCTTTCACAAGGGGGGGAGAAATTAAAGTCTGTTATGGTAGAATGATCAGAAATCTGTCACGATGGAGGGAGGACCTGAAATCTACTATGAGGAGGACTTAAAGCCCACCTTGATGAGAGGACCCAAAATCCGCCACGGTGGAGGGAGGACCTAAAATCTGTCATAGTAGAAAAATTATTTGAAGCATGCCATGGTACAAAGATCTGAGATCCGCTACAATGAAGAAGTGACATGAAATTTACTATGACAGAAAGAAGATTTAAAACTCACTATGGCGAGAAGACTTTTGATTTGCTACGATAGAGAAGGGATATGAAATCTATCATTGCAAAAAGAAGATTTAAAGCGTTATAGTGGGAAGACCTGAGATTCACTACGACGGAGAATGGATATGAAATTCACCATGATAGAAAGAAGACTTGAAGCATGTTATAGCCGGAAGACTTGAGTTCCACTACAATAGAGAAAGGACATGAAAATTGCTATAGCAGAAAGAAGATTTGAAGCCCATCACAATGGAAAGATCCGAGATCTACTACGATAAAGAAGGGACATAAAATTCACCATGGTAGAAAGAAGATTTGAAACTTGTCATTATATGTAGACTCGAGAACCGCTACGATAGAGAAGGGACATGAACTTTGCCATAGCAGAAAGAAAATTTAAAGCCTGCCACGGTGAAAAGAAGATTTGAAGCCTGCTTTGATGGAAAGACCCAAGATTTTCTATGGTAGATAAGGAACTTAAAATCCACCATGACGAAAGCGCAATGACAAATATGCCTGAGACACATAAGTTAGGAAAACCCGACTATGCCAAGAAACATCTATTACGGTGGAGGTGCAAAGCCAAATATGTCCGAGATACATAAGTTGAGAAAATATGACTCGTGCTAAGATAAATTCACTATGACGGAGGCATAAGGCTAAATGTACCCGAGATATATAAGTCGAGAAATTCTAACTCCAACTAAGATAAATCTATTACGACGGAGGTGCAAAATCATATGCACCTGAGATGCGTGAGTCGTGAAAACTCATTCAATGCTAAGATAAATCCACTATGACAGAGGTATAAGTTTAAATATGCTCGAGATGCATGAGTCGAGAAAACTCAACTTACACCAAGATAAATTTGTTATGACGGAAGCACATGGCAAAATACGCTTGAGACGCATGAGTCAAGAAAACCCAACCTGCGCCAAGATAAATATGTTATAACGAAGGCTTAAAACTAAATATGTCAGAAATGCATGAGTCGGGAAAACCTGACCTATGTCAAGATAAATATGTTATGATAGAGGTACAAAACCAAATATACCCAAGATACATAAGTCGGAAAAAATTAACTCGTGCTAAGATAAATCGCTATGATGAAGGCACAAGGCTAAATACACCCAAGATATATGAGTCAAGAAAACTTGACTCATGTAAGATAAATCCACTATGATGAAAGTATAAGGCAAAATGCGTCGAAAACATATGAGTTAGGAAAACTCGACCTGCACCAAGATAAATCCACTACGATAGAGGTACAAGGCAAAATGCACATAAGACATATGAGTCAAAAAAATTCGACCTGCACCAATATAAATATACTATGACAAAGACAATGTCAAATACGCCTAAGACAAGTGAGTCTGGAAAACCCAACTTGCACCAAGATAAATATACTATAATGGTGAAGGTATATAAAATCTACCTTAGCGGAAAGAAGATTGAAGCCCACCATAATGGGAAAACTCGAGATCTGATATGGTGGAGAAGGGACATAAAATTTATAATGGTAGAAAGAAAATTTGAAGCCCACTAGAATAGGAAAACCCAAGATCCACTATGATGGGGAAGAGACATAAAATCCATCATGACTGAAAGAAGATTTGAAGTCTACTACAATAGGAAGACCCGAGATCCACTATGATGGAGAAGGAACTTGAAAACTACTACGATGGAGGCACAAGGCTAAATGCACCGAAGACACATAAGTCTGAAAAATCTGACTTGTGCCAAGATAAATTTGTTACGGTGGAGGCACAAGATTAAATGTACCCAAAATGCATGAGTCAGAAAAACCCGACCCACATAAAGAGAATCCACCATGACAGATGCACAAGACTAAATATGCTCGAGACGCATGAGTTGGAAAAACCTAACCCACGCTATGAGAAATATAATATAGCAAAAATACTAGCCTAACATGCCTGAAACACATGAATAAGGAAAATCTAACTCATACATTAAGATCCTGAAGCACACCTTCAATGGGGGGCAAATGATAGAGAATTTTCTACTATCAGCTAACACATATTTGCCACATAAGATCCAAGTTACTCTCAACCCATCTGCCTACATAGATGAAGAATAAGGAAAATACAAGCCTCCTTCTCATTTATTATAACAAGGCAATCATAAACTTTCTTCTCATCCATTATAATGAGGAAGAAAATCATAAACTTTCTTCTCGTCATTTAGGATAAGGAAGATAATCACAAGCTTCCTACTCATCCACTATGATGAGGAAGTTAGTCACAAACTCCCTGCTCATTATTTTAAGGCACAAATAGACATATTAAACTCAATGCAAAGGATTCCTTTAGAACTTCTCAAACTCATATTTAAGGACCTTATATTACTATCTTGAGCGTTGGAGGGATCAGGTCGAGAAACTCCTTCTAACCTTAATCTTCATATAGGTGGCACCTCGGAAGCATGATATTTTCACCTTAGGAGCATAACATTTTCATCACGAAAGCACGATATTTTTATCTCAGAGACATCTCGAATGTTCCTACGCACATGAGTATAGACCATGTCGAGTTGAGTAAGACATCAATGATACTTTCCCTGATCAACTGATTTGATTAATCGATTTAAACCAATTAAAAAATTTTAATTTAATTAAATATTGTTTAAATTAAAATCGATTCGATTTGAACTGATTAACCGAACCAAAGATAAGTACTTGAATAAGAACCATTTATAACCTTTAAAACTGAGTCATCGGTAAACTGGACTAATTTTGAACATATGAAGTGTAACAAATGCATGTAGTGAGCTCCTGCATTTGGTCCGAAACATTAATTAGAAGGCTTTGTCTTGTGAAATTAATGTCATCAAATAAGCTTAGGCCAATTGCAACATATTTCCATATATAAAAGAAAGAGAGAGGCAAGCAATTCTATCCTCGTTTCCTATAACATGAATGAGACCGAATAACAATCTAATATAACTTAGTGGGAACATTCAACCCATTTTTCCCAAAAAAAAAAATAAATAATCCAAAGAACAAAGAAATGTGCAACATATCAGACGGTAATTAACCTTCTTTGACATCAGACACGCCGCTGTCGATGTTTCAGGTGGCGGCTTGAACGAGAGGCGAGTGGGGAGACATCAGATGTGGTGTCATGATGGTCGGATCCTCGAACCTCCGACGAGGCAAGCTCAGCCGCAGCGCTTCGTCCCACCTCCTCTTGTTCTTCGCCTGCACAGCGGCGTCGTTCTCCCGGTACACGAAACTCTCGATCCTCCTCAGCGCTATCTTCATGGCCGTGTCGTCCATGTTGGCGAAGCACACCCTGAACCACCCCGGCTCCGAGCAGTGGAAGGACGACCCCGGCGAGATGTTGAGCTTCACGTCGTTGATGATCACCCGCCACAGCCGGAGCTCCGCCTCCACCGTCGCTTCCTTCAGCAACGGCCTCAAGTCCATCCAGCAGAACAGCCCCGCGTTGCCGTCCAAGCAATGAATCCCGACTCGCTTGAGGCCGTCCGTAAAGACCCTGCGCCGCCCGCACAACCTCGTCCGGCTCGTCGCTAAGAAACTCGTGGTGAACTCCTCGTCTCCCAACATGGAAGCGAGCAGGTGCTGCGTCTGCGACGAGACCAGTCCAAAGCTCGACATCTTCCTCGCGCAGCTGACCACGGCGTCGTTGTAGGAGTATATGACGCCGACGCGGAAGCCAGGGACGCCCAGGTCCTTGGAGAGGCTGTAGGCGATGTGAATCAGATCCCTGTCGCAGTAGGGCTCGTCTTCGATCACCTCGGAGACGCTCACGTAACTCGGCTTGTCGAAGACGGTTCCGGAGAAGATCTCGTCGCACACCAAGTGCATCCTTTTCTCGTTGACGAAGCTGACTAGGGTTCTCAGCGTCTCTCTGTCCATGGTTGTGCCCAGAGGGTTCGATGGGTTGGTCACCAGTATTCCTTTGACTCTAATGTGTGAGTTTCGAGCCTTCCTGTAAGCAGTCTCCAGTGCGGCTTGGGTGATCTTGAACTTGTTGGAACTGTGGCAGTGAATGGGGAGGAGCTGAACTCCTGTCCTCCACCTGAAGTCTCGATCGAATCTGGAAACCATGCAGATGCCATTAGATCCTCTGCCGGATAAAGAACTCGGTAGATTAGTACACCTAAACACTTACCCCGGATAATATGGCGTTGGAATCAAGAAGGCCTCGCCAGGATCAGCCAGGCAAAAGGCGATGGTTTCCTGAGCGCCGGTGGCTCCACCGCTCATCACGATGCGGTCTGGGTCAAATCTGGCTCGTCCCCCTCTCACCTTCTCCATGAACTGGGCGATGGCCTGCGCGTGTCAGCAAATCACACCATCATTAGCTTATCCCTTATCCAGGGTGAGCAGGCAGGGCTCGGGCCGTAAGTGGCTGTCAGTCCCAGCTTTATCATATTGGACGTATGTAGCTACTTGGACAGTGAGGACAAGCAGCTGCAGCGCTGCGTTTTGGGTTGAAATCATTACCTTTCGGAAGGTTGGGAGGCCATGATAGTCCTGAAAGTTGGCAATTGCTTTGAACTCTGAGACCCCTTCTTCGGTGCAGATCGAAGCCTGTGGGTTCTTCTTCATCCAGTCTCGGATCAAGTCGAGGGAAAGCTGAGGAAAGAAAGACCCAAAACCCACATACAGATTAGATTAGCAACCGCAGGGAGTGGCAATTGACGGAAGGCATGTGCGATTAATCATCACCATGAAGGAACTCTAACCTGGTTTTCTGCGAGTCCCATTTGGATGACCCCCGTGGGGTTGTCGGTGAGGTGGAAAGGATCCTTCTCGTAGGCCTTCCAGCCATCGAAGTAGGAGGAGTTCTCGCCATGGCCGTCGTTGGTCGCGATCCGAGAGAGGATCTGCTGATTTGGGTGCTCCTCGCCGTAGATCCTCATGTGACCCGTTATCTCAGGTACGTACCGGAAAAGGCTGAAGCGAGCAGAGAAGAAGAAGGAGAAGCAGCTGCTGCAGTTTGCAAGAGTCGATTCCGATGACCATTAATAGGCAAATCCCGAGACCATTCAAACATCCAAAGAGGTCAACAAAGAGGACTTCAGGCTGGAAAAGAAGGACATGAAAACCGAGTCGATCCGGCAGCGTGTAAATCATGGACGTGATTGGCGATGGATGCGCCGTAACATCGACAGGTGACGCCAAATAGGAAGCTTCAGTGTTGGCGGCAACAATGACGTGTTCCGAACTCGGGAGTCGCTTTCGACTCGAACTCTTCTATATTGTAAGCACAGAATTATTTATCCCAAAACAAAATTGTGCGCCGCTCTTTGTAAACCTTAATCTCATCGATGACATGCTGTTTGCGAAAGAAGGAAAATTCAACAATGGTTTTCTTAATATTTAGATCCATTTAGGCTCAATGCAGTCTGATTTTGATTAGTGTCAAATTAGATTCAAGTTGTTTAACAGATGTTAAAGGAGTCTGACGGAGGTCCACTTTCGAGTTTCCGAGTTTGACTCAAGTTGAGGTGTTTAAGAGGTCAAAGATTTAATCACGTAGAAAAAATCTTGTCGAAGCATACTTATTTAGTCAATATTTAGGTTAGTAAAAGTTTGAAGAATTCAATCAAGCATTAAAATTAAATAATGTATTAAGTCAAAACTCCCACTAGAACACCTTTTATATTATAATATATGATAATTAAATTAAGACGATAATAAATGTCACGATGAGTCATGAAATCAAAACTATGGTTATAGAATAACTGACTTGTCATGTCAACTTTTCTAATTATATATTTCGATCTCGTGAGACAAATTAACATCTTCATCACTGACCTAACGATATTACGTATCGATCGGATGAGTATGATACGTCGGGAATTGCCTCCCATATCAATTAGCATGTATTCTTTATCAATCGTAAAAGAGAATATTAATCGGATCAGATAGAAACGTATCTGACTACTTCGATTTGCCTTTGCCTAATTGGATTTTATACATATGGATGTTAATTTAATTGGCTTATATGCATCCTCTTAAGGAAAATGTGGATCTCATTCACTCTTCTACCAAAAAAGAAACAATAAAAGCATGATCTTCATGTTTGAAATGACTGGCTATTTAAATGTGATTTGGAATTTGCTACTTCATTAACGTTAAGATCATGTGAATGATTAGGATTGGTGTTGTTTGTAGGCGCGAGATTCTGATAGAGGCATTCTACTTTGTTGGAAGGCAATTATAGTTGACCCAAAATCTAATATCTTTTAGGAAACTTACAAATTGTGTATATATATATAGAGATGAAAGAAATAACTTTAACTTTTATATATCGAGTCGTATACCAAATTTTTTGGTATGTCTTATTATTTCGAATTGTTCTATCATGATCTACGTACTATGTTGTCTACCGACCGACGTTATTTCCGTCTCAATCTAATATCGATGGGGTCTACGGGAAGTCGCAATCAAGACACGCATTACACAGCTCATCATGGTACACTAATCATCAAATTTTGAATGTAACGTGGCCTATTCATGGGTCCCACTTAAATAAATTATTAGGTGAGCATGTAAGCCATCCACCTACCTGAAATAAATTATGCTTCTACCATTATTTAGATTTAATTCTTAGGCTTCGAAGATCAAATTTATGGGGTGTAGTTTCCGAGAATCAAAAGTGAAATTAATATTTGAAGTAGAATGTTGTTCTTATATTCTCGTTCGCAATCCAAACAATCCATTTCCAGCAATCCATCAAAGAAAGTAAAGAGTAATTATTCCACTGAAAGCCAGAATAAATAACGTGTGTTTGTAGGTAATATATGATCTCAGGCACGATTAAGATGTCGGCAACGTTTTAGATTGGACATCCCCATTTCTTTCTTGGTTTTCGGTGCCATCGTCGGATCCGTGAAACCCATTCCTGCTAAACTACGGAGCTGTGGTTGTTCCTCACGGACGGTGACGCGACGTCCACAAGAAAGCTTTCATGGCCGTGTTCTTCGCAGAAAACATTCCTTCTTTCTTCCTCTCTCTTCCTTTTTCTCGATGTTGTACGCGCGAACACGGAGTCGCGTGATTTTGTTAAGCTGTGGAGATGTGGCTATTGCTGACAGAAGATACTATCATGTTGTATCTGCCGTGATTTGGATGAGAACCACCAGCGGTGGTGGGGGTTCACCAGATTGTGTACTGAGTTGTTAATGGATAGCAAGGAATCAAAGATCAAAGGCGTATCAAAATCAAACGCTTCCTGGCCGGGCCAGAGTGATTGCAGTTGCAGGGAGAATAGAACAAAGTGCTAATATTGTAGTGGGGAGGTCAAAGCTTTGACAGAGATAGAGAAGTTGTGATCAAACACTGAGACCTTCGTGGATCGGAGCCGCTCCTGCATTTGGTCCTCGTGCAAAATGTGAGGCCGTGCTTGCTGCAAGTGCGACTGGTCTCCTTGCGGCTGATACTGTGCTCGGGGAAGCAGCTTAGCCATGCCGTCATCTCCGAGCACAAAGCCAATGGCCGTGCCACCACCGTTTTTTTACTAGTTTTCTTTCGGGGATGGAGGAGCTCATCATCGTAGTCTCTTTCGGAGAATAAAAATTTGGTTCTTACTATTGGGAATTTGGTTCTTTCTATTGGGGATTTGTAGGGCTGATAGGTAGTTTACGTTTAGTATTTTGGTATTTATATTTTAAAAAATTATATTAAAATTTATATAGTTACAAAAGTAAAATATCTACGTCTATTTATTCTAATATAGATTTTACTGATGAAAACATAAAAATAAAGAGTACTAAGATAATTTTTAATATTTCAGTTGGTGATGACGGATAACATCGATGGAGGGGAATGACAATGCCGTTGGGGGTCGCAGGTGACTCTATGGACGAGGAGAGTGACGACGAGAGATGAGGGTCACTTTGTATTTGCGTCGATGCTGACGCAGTTGCCGAACAACCTTTTCGTCGTTCTTCATTTGCATCGGCGTTAATGTAGTTGCCAAGCGGCGTCGCTCTACATTTGCATTGGTATCGATGTAGTTGTCAAGTGACGAAGGGTCGTCGATGTAGATGTCGAGCAATGTCGCTTTGCATCCTCCTTAGTCTCGATGTAGTTGTCGAGCAGCACCGCTTAACATCTACATCGATGACCCTTTCGTCACTCGATAATTGTATTGATGTCGATACAAACGTAGAGCAACATTGCTCGACAACTACGTTAATATCGATGCATATGCAGAGTGATCCTCATCTCTCGCCATTGTTCTCTTTATCCACAATAGTCACTTGCGACTCGAGCGACATTGTCTGCTACTACTAACTAGAATGTTAAAATTATCTTTCTGTTTTTTGTTTTCATTGATAAAACTACTGACATTTTGATAAATAGACATAAATATTTTATTTTCGTAATTAAACAGATTCTAATATAATTTTTAAAGTGTAGGGACTAAAATAGGCAACTAACTATAGAGGTTATATGTAATTAGCCCGGATTTGTATTAGAAATATTAAATTATTAGACATGGATCTGATTCGGTGTAAGTCTCGGATCAATGGTTGGATTGTAGATTAGATATAAGATAGTTAAACAATAAATAATATTCATGTATTATATTAATAAAAAATATTTTTTTATAATAAAAAGATATTGTGTATGTGTGTTTTTTATTTTATAGAATCAAATATTGGTTAGCTAACAAAAAAATTGGTTAATGACATATAACGTGAGGCGATAAAAGAAGAAAAAAATAATTAGAAATAAAATGACTATTAAAATAATTATGGATAAAAAAGAAAGAATGATAATAAGAAAGTGGAATAAACGATGAACTATCCATACTTAAAAGTATCATAGTCAATAGATAAAAAGCCAATCGAAATAATGGACCGTATTGGTGAAGGGTAATTATAGTCTATCTAGTAATTATAGTCTCCAAAGCCGATCGCTAAGCCAAAGGTCAATGACATGCCACCAAGTCCAAATTCGACGTGAAAGTAATGCATCTCGATCGAGGTGCTGAGGACTCAAAACTCGAAGAAGGTCGTCGATGTGGAAATGAAGTACCGAGAGTGTTGAAGTGATGTTGAGTTGCTCTAAAAGCACTTGTAAGCGAAGACAAATGTCTGAGTGTTCATGACTCGATTCCTCTGATCTAAGTCAACGTGTAGTCTACCTATTTAAAGAGTAAAGAAAAAGATATGTAAACAGTTACGATAATTATGTATTATTCTTATAATTAATTATATTTAGTGTTTTGATCGTTGTACTATTAAAAGTTATATTGAGATATTTATACCTACGAGAGTGAAACATTTAATCTCATTTTTCCTCACGATATTAGTTCTATTAACGAAAATACCACACGTAGTAAATCTTATGATATTTTTATCAGTAAAATCGATGATATGAGGAGAAATATGATTAAATATTTAACTTTCATGAATATAAAGATCTCAATATAATTTTTAAAAATATAAGAATCAAAATATTAAAGATAATTAATTATAAAGAATAATATATAATTAACTTGTTAATCGCTTATGATTAGAACGATCGTTGATACGACTAAACTAACGACGACGATTGACATGATAAATCTGACACATCGATATATGATATGATTGGTTATCAATATGATATAACGATAGTTGTGACAATGGATTTTACTCGTTCTATGCCACGTGTGATTTTACCCTTATTAGTGACTATTTTTGACCAAATCTATGGTGACGAGAAAATCTACGATGACAAAAACAGTCTCTCCAAAATCGGTGCTTTCTTCGACACTATACCTTCCACTTAAAAGACCAAATCTATTGTGACGATGAAATCTACGATGACAAAAATCGAGTCTACAAAATTGACGAGTCTACAAAATTGATGCTTTCTTCAACACTATACCTTCCAATAAATCCCACTTAAAACGTGTTGCACGCCTACCTTCCAATAAATCCCACTTAAAACGTGTTGCACGCATCTTTGCTCCCAATTGATTGTTTGGTAACCATGAAAATAGAACAATAAACATGTAAACCAAGAACACATGACCTTAATTGTTTGAACTCTTCACCCACATGCGTTGAATTCGTCTCAGCATGCAACATTATGGCTTTAAAATGGCTTTATGTTCGCATTATTATCAACCACTTTCCCTCATAACTCCTCCGTTATTACATCTCTTCTTCTTTGGTCCAGAAGAAACAATCGCCGCCTTCCTCTGCCGCTCGGAGTGCAGAGAGTCGAAGTGTCAACAGGAGAGTAATTGCATATTATGATGATGAATAACGTGTGGCAAATAAACAACAAAAAAAATGAAAAGAAAACTATGCGGCAAATATTAATCCATCGTCAGGAAAATAAACAAAAAAGAAAAGAAGAAAAGGGACAGCATAAAAAAGAAAGCTTTTTCCAACCGGTGGAAATCAAACTTTTCATAGATGGATGCTTTTTGAGAAAATAATAAAAAGGGCTAATTTTGGAAGAAAATTAAAAATAACCGTAATATACTTGAGAAGAAAAATAAGAGCAAAGAAATTATTTTCGTGACTCAAATCTTGATCAACCATGTCGTGGAGCAGTAAACATACCTTTGGTCGACTCCATCCATCGTATACATGATATCAAATGAAGCACAAGTCATTTATAGAATGACAAACATCAATCCAGTGACGATCACAGAAAAATCCCTCATCCAGCTTTGCACAAGCTGTGAAATGCTGTGGTTTTTTTCGGATAAAAGAGTTAGGATCATATGTAAGTGACTGCCAGTTCTAGAGGAAATGATTTCCCACTTTGTGACGATGCTGTCCCAGCTGCATCTCAGTAGTTTTGATCCTGAATCCCAGACACAACTACTCGTCACCAATGACAGAAAGCACATTCATGGATGAGGCAGAATTTTGTGAGCTGTGCACCCCAAACCTAAGCACCTAAGAAGAGAAGGAATTGATATAGTCATCAGACAGAATATTATGTCAAAAGATACAATTTTACATGTTAATTAATGATTCAAAGAGGAAACCGTTGTATGATGAACGAAAAACAACAAATCCAATGATCCCTGCAAGGCAAGATCTTGAGCTAACTTTACGAAACTGAAAAATGAATTTTGTTATATGCCAAAAGAAAAGTGATAATATTGACCAAGAATTAAATGCTTCTGGAGAATACATACTGGACAATTGAGTGCTCCAGAATGTGCAAACCATAGGTCGAACAGTCCTTTTAGTTCATGTAAGAGATTTGCACATCATCTCCATTGCCCTAAATTTGAGATGATATCCAAGTTTAAACTAGTAATGGAAATCTTATGTGGATTTTTTTTATAAAAAAAATAGGTACTGACCTATTTGTTGAGCAGGATTCTCCCAAAAGAACATTCTAGCTTGATGGAGCCTACCTAGTTGTATTATTGACCAAGTTTATCCTAAACTCTTCAATTCTTATGAAGAACATGTAAAACTACTAACGCGTCATCCCATCTGGTCGACAAGTCACTTCCACCTACTCGACACATCACCTCCACCTGGCTAACACCCCGTTCCCACTAGGCCAACATGTCAGGCTGGACTCGACCTGATGAAGCTGGCAACGTGGCACCACTGATGAGGATGCCGACTCAACCCCACGAGGTTGACCACACAGCACTGGCAAGAAAGCTGGCTCGACAAACCATTACTTCGTAACTCATTGGTTCAATGCACGATTATATGACTCAATGATAGTCAGTTGATATGCATAATCGTCTCAATATTTACCATGGCCTCAGCCCAATGGTCATATATCTTACTATAAAAATGCCCTCAGGTGCATTCTCAAGGACTCTAGTATCCTATGACTGAATACACTTGTTTACTTCGACACTTCACTTAATCATCTGAACCCTTGTTGACTTAAGTGTGGGGACCTTATCGAGTACGTACCATATCGAAATTCGAAAGTGGACCTCGATTGGCTCGAAACCCCATCCACATATCAAACAACCAGAATCTAATTTAACAATAATAAATACTCAAAAGTTTAACTCTGCATGTAGAAGACCATAATGAATGTTTTAAAATAGACCTTATATAATAGAAATATGAGCCAATATAAGACTACAGCAGCCAATGTTTACATGACATAAAGATCATTTATATCATGTAAGCTGCCTATTCATGCTCGCAAAGGATGAATATTGCCATTAAATTTTCTACAAAATAGAAAGAGAACTTATGACATTTTTCATTCTTGTAGTCCAACCATGGAAGTTGCTACTAGCAGGCTATTTGCATCAATTATGTTGAAGTTTTCTAAGAAAAGAAAGGGGAACCATGTAATGTTTTAACTTTTTAAGTCTGCTGACAGATGCCAATGAAAATCACTTCTAAATTCAAGAACATATGTAGCATTGGACTGAAACTATTGGCTTAGCGATTTCACAGTTAGGCAGGGAGTTCTATACACAAAAATTAAGAAAAAAATGAACTAAGAAAATTGCACCAAGATTTGCAAGACAGCATAAGATGAAGCAAGAAATCCGGACCTCCAAATACAAATTATAAGAAATAGTACCAGCCAGAATATAGAATATATAAATAAAAAATCCCAATCTAAACAAATTCAAAAATTAAGTAAAATCACGAGCAAAGTTTTAATTCTTGATCCAATACCAGTTTCAACAACTGGTTGAACTGGCATGGCATTAAAAACTGGATAATACATCAACTTATACCGCTCGAGTGTCACCAGTAAAAACGAAAAGAAAATGATTAAATACTGATTGGTACTGACATATATGGCTTGGTACTAATCCTTAGTATGGATTGGTACTGACATAAAGGAGTAAATTCCAATTAGAATGTACCGATTGATACATACAGTCAGAGCGATATTTGATTCCATAAGTGCAAAAATGGTGCTTGGTGAAATTGTAGCAAGAAACAAGTTCAGATATCATGACAGTCTCACCCACCTTTCACCCTTTTGTTCCCAGAAGAGTGATCATTTTTGCCAAAAAATTGTTTCATATAAATCAGTTTCATTCATGAATTAGCATTAAATAGGTTTAACTTCCAACATGATGCAAACCAAAAAGAAAACACTATAATTATATCTGTTCATACAGTTGATTTATTAAGAATATACCATAATATTCAAAAATCACTACCCTTGTTAAAAGAAACAGGCTTCATGATTTCAATTGCAGAAAAACTACATGCAATTCATGGAAAACCTGTGGTTTCGAGTTTCAATGAATGCAGATTTACTATATTTTGCACATTGTAATTGAGCTTCAGTCAAAGGAAAAAAGGCCTAGGATAAAAAACAGAAGCTGATTCCTGATACTCTTCCAGGGTCATGTCAAGTTAGCTGGCCTTTGAAGAATCACCACGTAATTCATCAAGCTCCTTGACTTACAGTAAGTCAACCACATTAATGCCAAAATCAACAACTTGGTCACCAACATATGACTTTGCAATTTCCTTTTTATATATCTAAAGAGGTAGCAATGGATGCATGATTTCAATATAAAAATATGTAACTAGTTTTTGGTCATCAACTGCCTACTCTATGGTTTTGTCTTCCTCTAAACAAGCTTCCTGATTCCAAAGGCATCCTCAGTCATGATTGAATTGGCATCTTCCATATGTAAACCAACTCCGTCAGCTTCTCAATAGGTTTCATGACTTGAAGCAAACTCACCCAAAACTTCATTTTGTTTTTGCCTAGTATTTCCATATATGGCAGCTAAAACATGATATCAATATAACTTATATCTTATATCTATAGAAATATTATCCAAAAATTTGAAGTACCTGATAAAGTTCCATCTTTCACCAAATTCAGCAAGATCTTTATTTTCCTTCATAATTTGATGGTCGATTTTGAGACAATGATAATGTTCCTTATTTTGTAGTGAATTGCCTCTTTCATAAACTTTTTCCCGGTATTCACTTTAGAAATCCAAATAAAAATGACTTACATATATTAACTTGTAGATAAATGTAAGGATCTATTATCTTCAACTCTACTTAAAAGTGATCTTTGATTTTTTTTTTTTTTTTTTTATCATAGATGATAACATGCTCTTACTTGAACATGTAATCATAGATGATTTTCATGTTGTGATGTGCCTCTAATTCTATCCACAAGTAATCCTCTCTTACTCGAACCCTCATCATGCTCAATATTAATCAACGCTACCATTTATCATGATCCGATCTGATGGGATAAGTGACCCATTAACTTGATAGGCATTGAACCACATGGCGGAAAATACTTAGGCTCAAGTTTTCACACATCCTCAATTACTGTCATTTTCATCTAAATTATTATATGCTAGGCAGAAGTTGAATTTGATTTCTCCAGTAAAGCCACTGTCATTCGTTTCTGCTCCATCTGAATTCCCAAATGGCAAGAAAAAGTTTTCTTTTTCTCACAGTTCTGTTCACTTCTAAACCAAAAAAGCACTCAGAGGACGACTCAAATGTCTTGCCATCAAAGTGATACCAATTCAGTGGTTTACACACAACTATAGGAAAATCTAAGACATACTTATCTGATTCTCCTTTTCTTCCCTTGTCAAGCATAAGTGTACCCGTTATGATTGCTCACATACACCCATGCATTCAGCAAACCAATGGAACGATAATAAAGGGAAAATTCTTGATCAGCAAACACTGGACAACTATCCAGTATCCTCTGACGTCTGGATGAACGCCCACCACCCAAATCAAGAAGGGGATAAATGAATTCCCTGACCAGTGGAAACAGAATGTACGTGGTCTTCACTAAATTATAAGCTAAAGAGACAATTTTTTGGGGGATCAATCAAACACCGGGACATATAATAGTTTAGGATTGATCGTCAAACATACCTAGTAAGGGATCAGACCCTCAGCAGCTGCACCTTGTTGGCGAACGCAATCCCGATCCAATCGGGGTGTGCTGCAGACCACTGCAGTTGGTTGATCTCCGCGCCCGCCGTGTAGACCAACATAGGATCAATCCCTTCCGGCGATACCGTGCCTGCAGCTGCGGCTGCAGGCAATTCCCAGATAAGCGCCTGGCCGTCATCCCCGGCCGAGCAAATATGCCGCGCGGCCTTCGGCGACCACGCAATGGCATTGACGCTAGCGCAGTGCCGCTGCAGCTCAGCCACGGGGGTGGCAGGGGCGCGGATGTCGAGCACGACGACGCGGTTGCTGTCCATCATGGTGGTGGCCATGTAACGGAGGTTGGCCTTGTTCCAGGCGAGGCGGAGCAGGGGGGTATCGGGGCGGGGGCTCTCGTAGATGATGGTGGAGTGTTCCTTGTCGCGGAGGTCGAAGATGCGGACGGAGCCGTCCGCGGACACGGAGGCAAACACGGCGGGCTCCCCCCAGGCGATGTCGTAGACCTCCTTATCGTGGGCGATGAGCTGGGTCTCGACGGCACCGCGCTCTACGTCCCAGATGGTGCAGGTGGTGTCGATGGAGGAGGTACCGATGCGGCGGGGTTCTGTGTCGTTCCAGTCGAAGGAGGTGAGCGGGGCGCAGTAGCCACTGGACTTGCTGTTGTCAAGGACCGAGCGGATCTTGGCGCCGTCGGGGCCCAGGAGCCAGAGGCGGAGGCAATCGGAGGCGGAGGCGAGGAGCGGGCTGTTGGGATGCGGGTGGAACATGAGTTTGGTGGACGGGTAGGGGTGGTCGAAGGAGACCGCGGGTTCGGCGCGGAAGGAGAGCGCGTCCTCGTCGAAGGAGACGACATCGACGCGGTTGCCGTACTCCTCGATGAAGGATCCTAGGGCGAGGCGGGGGGAGGCGGCCGCGGCGGCGGCGGGGGAGGGGGAGAAGGCCATGGCGTAGACGGGGTGGGGGGAGTCGAAGGTGAAGGCGTTAGAGTTGAGAGGTGATTCCTGGGTGGAACTCTCCATTTCCCCTGCGCTCTCCTCCCTCTCCTGTCTCTCCTCTCCTCTCCCCATCTCTTCTTATGTGCTGTTCGGGAGCGGTGGAACAGATTCCTCCTCCTCTCTCTCTCTCTCTCTCTCGCTCGCCTAACGGTCAAAGCGGTGACTGGTCTCGGTCAACTCCGCTGTGCGCAAGAGAGTGGACCTTCGATCGGCTTGTGATCGCTGTCTCACTCCATTCAGTGCTCTGCTGACGGAATTTTACGAATCCATTTAAATCGATTTTTTTTTTAAATTAGATTTATAATACACTTCGATAATAAAGTTAGGCATATAAATTAAATTAATCAGGTTCGTCTTTTCTAACTGTTATTATCGACTTTACATTATATACAACATAATTATGAGAACGCATTATTCAATCCGATCCAATGTTAATGTTGAGGATTCTATCAGATGGGTTGCTCCGAGATTCGTGCGCATGATACTTAGATGGAGGAAGGCAGGTGTACTAGTCAGAGCCACGTGGGCTTTACAATTCCACGGATGTGCAAGAAGAAGTAAACAAAGAAGAAAGTGAACTGTCCAAGGAAAATGATTCTGTTGACTTTGACAAGAGCATGCATTCCTACAGGACTGATGAGCAATCACTAAATATGGTAGGGTAGGGCTTTCAATCGAAAGGCTGATTCCTCCATACCCCTGAATTCTATGGTCACTGAATATATATATATATATATATATATGTGTGTGTGTGTATATATATATATATATATATATATATATATGTATATATATGAATCTGAGTAATTATAGATTAGTAGGTGTATACTGAAATTTGAGCTATTATTTAGATCTTATGAGAGCAAGAACACTGCTTTGTTGTTTCAAACAAGTACTAATTTTCAATTAAATGAAAAGTATAACTTTTACTAACTCTTCACCATCATAGAAAAAAAAAATTATATGTTTAAAAAATAAAAAAAATCAATTACATTAAATGAACCCACTATCACTTCTACAATAATACACTACTCAATCAAATATCTCAACATAAATAATAATATATTAAATCAAGTCCACATGTGACTTTTTCTTTTCTGTCCATTTAACTGGCATTCGATTTTATTTCCCACACACGATAAAAAAATAAAAAGACAGATTTAAGAAATACATCTTATAAGAAATTGAAATTATGTTACAAAAGCTGCAAAACTAGGTGTACACTGATGAACCTAGCTATGTTACAGAAGCTGGAAAACTCAGTAATTCAAGATACCTACTACATGTTTAAGACTAAAATTTGGGTTGCAAGAACTGATTCTATTAGACAAACAAAAGTACCCATCTGAACAAAGGTATTAGGAGCTTAGGCACCAAAACAATCCAAGTAATGCTAGCAAAAGCATTGCTGACAAAAACAAAATGACTGTAAGTGGAGAGTGTGAAGCAGCTCCGGTTGACGTTGGATCCGAAGATTGGCCTGTGGTTTTGTCCGCGTTCTTATCAGTCTGTCTTGCTCTCGATCTCAACTTGGGTTTGGAATCATAGATCTCAGGAGAAGAGGACTTTATCTCGGAGGAGTTTGCATCATCTGCATGACAATCAACAGTGATCAATTTGTGCCACGAATTGGACAGCCCAGGTACCATGTTTACCATTGCCTTGACCAACCCAAAATGGGTTCTAGCCTAAAACATAGACCCTTGAACTAACTAATTTTTGAGAACGTCATTAGGGTCTTCTTTTGGGTTAAATCAAAGCTTAGAGAGGTGCACATTTCCTGAAATAATATTAGGAAAAAAATTTCATGTGCATCACTTGCAAAGCAGGCAATTTCAGAATTACCTCTTGAAATGTTGAGGTGAATCCTATGCTCCTCAAAAAACCCATTATCATGGAATATATGTTTTTAGTTCTGTGGGCCAATAAAGGAGACATAACAAGAGTTTCAAAATTTGCAGGCACATAAATGTAACTACCCATGAAATGTTAATCAACCTAATTGACAACCTTGGGGTCTGAGCAGGCGAGATTAATTTTATATTTCATAACAATCTTGACTGGAGAATTAGTCTCCATGGAACTTAAACCCATCCCATTAATAAAACTTAGGATAGCGCACACTGAAAAAGTCAGGTTAAAGTAAAATATAGTCATATCCATCTCAGATCAATTTAGTTAAGCTAGTAATGGTCAAAAAGTTTTAGCAATCAAAAAATTTCTAGTTGCAACATGGTTTGTTGTTTATTACCATGAGTGTCCTCGGCGGTAAGACCAGAAACTAATTTTTCTTCATCAAATTGGTGCTCCAAAACTTCACTAGCCTGTAAAAATTTTTCCATGGTACACATTTAGTATTAAGAAGTTTATTAGGTCAATATAACAAACAGAAACTGTTAACAATGTTGTCCTGATATATTCTATTATCTTAATATTAGGTAAATTTATCATTTCTGAGAATAACCAACTCAAACATCATACCTCAGTGACACCTGATTTGTCTGAATCATCATTATTACTGCTCAAGGCATGAACAGTTCTGGGGGCAGATCCATTGTGAATGAACTTCTGCAAACGTAACCGTCTCATTGCCGAGCCTTGCTGTTTAATCAAGTAATCTGAGTCTGTCAAATTTTTGCGAACTCTGATCTGGATTTCAGCCCTGTCAAAGTTGTCCGTATTGGTTGATTCTTGATGCAAAGAACCTGCAGAAGAGTCCATCGAGGAGATATTTCGGCTAAACTTCTGATTAGGAAACACAGAGATCTGCCATGTATCTTGTTCCGTAGGAACATTATAACTATTCTCCTGTGATAAGTGGCTTGAACCAACTGGCAGCCTGCAGATTTCTTCATAAAAACCTATGCCATCCTGAGGTAATCAACACAGAAGAAAAATTAGAATTTTACAAGTTCATTAACTGTAATTGCTTTACCATATGTTTTCACTCAAATCAACACAGTTTGCGAACTTGTGGAAGTAAAAAACAAAAAGGAGAAAAGTTACAGAACTAGTGTCCCTAAAATATTATCTAAATAAAATTCACCTCAAAAGTAGTAACTTCAGTATCTTCATCACTGCCTGTCCTGCTATCCTTGCCTGATAGCGTGTCCCAGTGGGAATCATCCATGATCAAACAATTCCGATCTTCTGCCTCAAACTCCATAATTAGACCTCTACAGGCACTTGATGCCTCATGGGAACATTCCTCTTGATTAAAAAGAACTGCATCTAAGAATTCAGTGACAGAGTCCTGCTCAATGTTGTCAAATTGATTAAGCTCCTGCAGAAGTCCCTGGTTTACTCCATCATAAAATGAGTGGCCCTTAGGAGACACTATCGGGGAACTTATATGGTAATCATCAGGACCAAGCTTGTCACATTCTTGGCCCAGGTATTGTGCGAAATCATCCAACAGAGAATCAACCTGAATTTTATATCCAAGAAAACAGAACCGTAAGTCAATAAGCGCCATCAAATTTGAGCTTATAGAAAATGGTTAACTAAGTCTAGTAAATTTCTTGTCTGAAGCCACAACAAAGACATAAATAAGCAATGTAATGAAAAATAGCTTAATTTTTAGTGAATAAAATAGCATGTATTGTTATTGTCCATGATATCTTACTTCAGTAGCCACATCGGTCCCCTGATCAGCAACATCTGAAGCAATATTAGCATTGCAATAGCTCTCTTCTGGTTTCAACAAACAGCTGTTTGCAAAAGCCATTTTATCTGCTACTAATTCATTAATAGCTGATGGTGGCATCTCAAAGATACGAGGCAAAGGTTGCAGATTTTCTTGCAAATCCAACCCT
The DNA here is from genome assembly GCF_036884655.1 of Musa acuminata AAA Group. Lineage (NCBI taxonomy): Eukaryota > Viridiplantae > Streptophyta > Magnoliopsida > Zingiberales > Musaceae > Musa > Musa acuminata. The sequence goes on from NW_027020396.1 coordinate 38,854, forward strand.
GGAAGGTTTTGGTTCAATGATGTCAGAACTTCCTCTGCAGCCTCTGATCCATGCTGCGTCTCACCTGGTGAAACAATGGTTGGAGAAGGAGATAAGCCAGTACTTTCCATCTCATCAACATTTTTCTCCATGCAATCATTGATCTCAGAAACTAAGGTCTGTTCTTCAGGCTTCCTGAATAAACGACAAAGAACATAGCCACCCTGCACAAGATTAAAAATATATGAAACAAATTCCATGTACCTCCAGTTGGTTTCGATGCATGTAGATCAATTAGTAAACAAAATCAGAAGAAAAAAAATCATAAGTACTGAACAGATTTAGTTAGTGTGCTGATAATTAAATGAGAAGAAGAAGCGACTCACCTGCTCACCCGACTCATATTCGGGCTCAGTGGTTCGATACTCATGCATAATCCAATTAGTGCGGACGCCCCTGGGAGCCCGGCCGCGGTGGAAGACAAGGGTCTTTTTCATGCCTACAATCATCGAACCTGGTGATCTGGACTTGATCGTCCGATCCTTCCCTGTGGCCTTCCAGTACCCAGCCTCCGTAGCCCGGTTGGAACGGTTGCCGCTGGGATACTTCCGGTCCTTTGGTGAGAAGAAGAACCACTCCGGATCAATTGATTTGATCAATGATTTGTCTGCTGACCAACACAGAAACCATTACAGCAGTTAGAAATAGAATCTTCACAAACAAAAGCAGTGTTGGAAAGCAAAGGATTGAACGCAATGCCAGATCCGAAATTGAATGTTCCGGACAAAACCGCGAGGAGATATCAGTGCATGCACAAAAAATCTTTTTTTTCGTAAACGAAAAAAGAGGGGAAACAAACATTTAGGGCCGATGCAAACAAAAGGCAAGATTTGACAACAAGAACGAGAAGGAAGAAGCAGGAATTGAGATCGGAAAGGGGAATGATCACCGGGGACGTCCCACGGCTCGCACTTGCAGACGTCTATCTCGGGGATGACCTCGATCTCCGACTTGATACGGCCGGTGATCTTGCCCTTAAGGTAGTGATTCACCAACTCCGCATCCGTCGGACGGAATCGGAACCCCAAGGGCAGCGATTCAACGGAGACAGCATCCATTTCCACCGCTCACTCCTCTCCCGTCACTATTCGCCAACCCACTACTGCCTCTGCTCGTCAATACACCAAATCGGGTTGTACAGACAAGAAGAACAAGAGAAATAGGATCGCCAAAAACTACAGAACATCAAGGCAACGACGATCCGCGGAAGGCATACCGGACCTACTGGTCTTGCTCCGCCTTTTTTCATATTTATAGTCGGTCTCATTCGCACTCTTACTGTTGCATGATCGATGATAAGACTATGATGCCCCTGTCCAAAGGTGAACAAGATCCGGTCAATCGGGGGCGAACATGGGGACTGTTTAGTAATTTGATTGACAGTTTTGAGGAGGCTTCTTCGAAGGGACGGCAGGGCCGACGAAACTCCCAGTGTAGACGCGTGGTTGAGGCCTTAGCAACCGTTGGATGGAGATCGGACGGATTCCTTTCTCTTCTCGGCTTTGCTTCGGCACGAAGCATTAGGGTGGTGGGCTCGCCATGTTGACCGCGGGCCGTGTCTGGGAGTCCGTGTCAGGTAGGAGCAATCCTCTTATGATTGACGTCAGTTACAATTTTTCTTACCTGCCTCATGATTGGTTTCATTCGGCTCTTCTTCCAAAAGTATGGTGGGTCCGTCACGAGTATATAGAAAACTACGCGACAAGTAATAGCGAAAGTTTTCCTACCTGTTTTATCGTCACCCAGACACCTACTTGCTTGTAATCGGTCCTCAAGCTCAGGCCCACAAGGCGTCCAACGAGATGAACGGGTAAACCACGCATCGTTGGACGAGCAATGAAGGGCATTCGAGGAGCATTAAGCCAATGTGTACGTATCCTTTACTCCGAACTCTGAAAGGTTCGGATCACGATAAGTTCAGCTGAGATTGAGATTTCTTGAAGGATATGAGCTTTGTTTGCACGGAATCCGTCGTGTGTGCTGTATCATATACATTTTCTTCGCGTTGTTATTAAGCAACATGATTTTTGTAGAAAAATTTGAAAACGACATCATATACGTAATAGAAAAATATAAATAAAATTTTTAAATTTCTCGAACAGTGTTCGTCGTCGAAAATTTATGCGTAAAATCTTACTGAAAAATATGTGTGAGATAATTATGTTACATAGAAAGATTATATAGTCTACATAAAGATTTAAATTTTATATGTGATAATATTTATAAAAATTAGATGATATGGAGTAGAATATCATATATTTACATTTTCGATCGATTAAGTTTAGATAATTAATCAAAAAATATATAATACTTATCATAAATGCTTGATGTGGTGGACACACTGATGGTTACATCAGTGTATATAAGAAATCTGATGTAAGCAAAAAGAATATTTTGATATTCATACGATGATTAATGAGTATTCAAACACTTGATTCATGAATGATCTATATAAATATCGAAATTGGATGAGTTTATTAATATGATCCTACTAGTCGAATCGAAAAAAGAATTTTTTTATCAAAATAATAATTAACTTCGATTACATATCCTTATGATTTTTTATAATTAATTTAATCAAACAATATTATGTTTTTTTAATAATAAATTAAATCAAAAGTATATTATATGATATGGATGAAATATACTCTTGACCTTCGACTATGCAATATGGGTAGAATATTACATCCTTCTATTTTGTACTAATATCCTCTTATTATGCTTTGAGTAATAATTTTTTTTTATCAATACTTAAAATATATATATCCAATTTGGATATTAAGATTCTATCCATTTAAACAAGATACAAAAAGCTTATGTTAATCATTTATACCGCTAACTAGTATTAGTTAATTTAAATTTAAAAATATAATATATAAAATGGCTAAGGTCCTTGGTAATTAGATTCGTTGATATTAATATTAATTAGAATAATATGTTAGAAAACTTGCTGCGAATAGTTGAACTTACATGTATACCATGTTATATATGCAAAATTATAGTTTTCATAGGGTGACGATATATGTTAAACTTCAATATATATATATATATATATATATAAATATATATATAAAATAAATAATAATAATAATAATAATAACATTTACTTGCAGGAGCAAATATTATATTTCGGAACTTTGGCAAGGATAGATATGTAAAAATACCCATCGCACCATGTCGCGCCCGCAACATAACCGTCACAAACGCCGTTAAACCGAAACATCATTGCAAACCCTAACGTGCCTTCCGACCAATATTTATATCGTCTGCCACGCGGTCTTCAACATATCGAAGAAGCGGCGACCTTTAACCCTAGTTTCTCGGCTCCCTACCAGAGAAGAAGCGACCGCCGCCTCAGCCGAGATGGGCCGTGTCCGGACGAAGACCGTGAAGAAGTCCTCCCGCCAGGTGATCGAGAGGTACTACTCGCGCATGACCCTCGACTTCCATACGAACAAGAAGATCCTCGAGGAGGTGGCCATCATCCCATCGAAGCGGCTCCGCAACAAGATCGCTGGGTTCAGCACCCACCTCATGCGCCGGATCCAGCGGGGTCCCGTCCGCGGGATCTCCCTCAAGCTCCAGGAGGAGGAGCGCGAGCGCCGTATGGACTTCGTCCCCGACGAGTCCGCCATCAAGGTTGACCACATAGAGATCGACGGTCAGACCTTCGACATGCTTGCTGCCCTTGGCATGGCTGACCTCCCCGGTGTCGAGAAGCAGGCCGTTGCCTCCGCTCCGCCCGCCTACTCGTCCCGCCCCGTCGGCGGCTACGGCCGCAGACTGTGAGATTGCTTCATCTCAAGCTCATTCGTCCTTTTATATTACTTAAATCTGGAGTATTCATAAGTTTGTCAATTGAAACGTTTTGAATTATTTACTCGGACTAGTTTAAATGTAGCTTTATTGGTTCTACTTTGATCTCGAACTTGACTTGGATGTTGGAACTGCAGTATCAATTAATTTGAAGTTTCATATAATTGGTAGTGGTTGGAATTTTACATTTTGATGAGTATTTTTCATAATTTTCCTTTATTCAGCGTGCTTATTATGTTGTTCATGTTAATCATGCATACTGCAACAAAATGATTTCTTCTTTTAGCTGAGACATCGTAGAAGAATCTCAAATATTCAACAGGTGAGAAGGATTTTATTGGAAATTGTCGGTCGTTTTATATGTTAATTTATTGTAAAAGTTATATTTTGCAGATCTCACTGCTATCATGTTTTGTCATGTACTTAATGATTTGTTCTTAAAGTTTATCTCTGGTTTTTCTGGAACTTACATGCTAGAATTTTGAAACATTTATGGTAAGTAGGACTACCATGTAATTTGATTGAACTTGTAAAAACTATTAGTGGATATTGAACCTGGGAAGCCCAAAATTGTAATCAAATTACATTCTTTAAACTAATCACATTTAAGGTAGAAAAAGGGTTGGATACTTCTTTTTTTTCCTCGATCAGCTCATTCGCAAATTGCTCTGCTCAGCTTTTCTTTTCCATACCTTGGTTTCTGCCAGAAATTCTCATCTCCAACATGAACAGCTAAGTTGAGAAGCGACAGTGCCTAATCTATTTTATCTGTTATCCCTATGTTAGATTGCCAGTAATGCAACAAAGAATGTGGTGTTGCTAACGTTCACATTGTCTTGTTGATACATTCTGCACAGCACTGACCTCACTAATATAGTGGTCTTATTTAATTTCCGTATGTCAGTATGATCAGTTGCTCTAATTTCTAAATATGTAGGACAGTGGTTTATCCATGTTTTTTCTGTTAATCGAGTTCATTTAGAGAACTGCCCTTTACAACTCCCCTACGAAATGTGTCTCTCTGTCATAAAGAGATTTATTGGTCTGACTGATTAGATTATTTTTCTTCTGCATGCTTATGAAGTAATTCTATATCTGAGATGATTGGATTTTTCTAAACTTCATAAGCATGCAGAAGAAAAATAAGGGAGAGACTTTTTGGCTAGACAAATTTACCTTTCACTTAAATTCTTTTATTTTTATCTGTATGTTTTGATTTGCTTTTTGTTGCTTATTGTTTTGTTCTTGTTTTATCTTTTGGTTCTGAATCCTCTCTATCATGAATTACTGAACTTTAGCAGTCTTCTGTGGCGTGCTTGTCTCATTATACTCATCAAACACCAGAGTGTAGGCTGTCAATTGCACCTACTGTTTGATGCAATACCTTACTGTTGCATATCAACAAAATAATTTGGATTTAGTTTCTTCTTCATGTCATGCTGCGGTTATTTAGTTTTTGTGCCATTCTTTCCCCTGATTCTTCCCAGGAAACATGAAATAGCAGGATTGAGTTGAATCTAGTACATTTATAAACTGGCATAAAGCTAATATTAGGGCTGGCAACATTTGATTAGGATAAAATATTAGGGGCTGCAGGATTCAAACCATTTTATAAAAGAAAATAAAAAGTCACATACTGATGAGGAGTAAGCACTCACAAAATAAGAAGCATGTTAACCATATAGTATATTTTGTCTATCCGACATCTGATGATATACATTGCAACAGAACTGTTCCATTGGCTAATATTAAGATTCGATGTGCTTCTGAATTGGAATTTGTCATGATCAGAATGTATTTCAGCTGCATAATGTGGTCTAACAGATTTTGGAATAGTATTGACTTTTCATCTACCAAATTTCTGCAAGTCTTTAATACTTTTTGTTACCTTGGGAATAAAAGAGTCAACTCTCTGGTTGACTAATTGATTCAATTTAGCACCATTTGAAATTGACTGTTGACGCTGCCATCAAATGTCTTCTGGAGAAATCTCCTGTATTTCTTTTTGAATGACGATACGGGAAAAGTCCACCGTCTACGATACGGTGTAGTGAATGATCTCACGAGATTGAAGATAGAAACAATACAAGAGTAGGACAGAGAAAACCTATATATATATATATATATATATGTATGAAGGGATTCTAATTAAGAATAAAGTTGAGAAATGCCTTGATTCTGAGCCAATTCAGATATCTAATTGATTGGATCCAATCATGACGTGATCCGTTCATGATGGATCCGATGTGCCTGGTGGTATGATCCATCAGTCGATTGCAACTTCAGGGAGGGTAATATTGTCAATTTATGTGGACACGAGGGAGAGGGCCGTCGCTTAAATTGCACCAGCACGCAAAGCAGGTTTCCCCCACCCCGCGTCACCTGTCTCATCGGGTTGGGTAGTGGTGATCATGACCTTACACGTGTCTCTACGAGGAGTGCTGATCTTCCGGTATATAATCATCACTATATTTACTTTTTTGGCATCATGTATTTTCCCTTTCACGTTCCCCATCTGTCGTTTCCGTCTTAATTATTTTCCCCCTTTCTCACGGGCTGCCTTTACTTCCCGACTCACCACCGAATTTATCATTTCGGTGAGATCGTCGATGTCTGGCCCGTAATTTTGTCAAATGTCAGGGGCATTCTCGGTTCTGTCGCGGGTCTATATATTCGTCGATCTCTAGGGGTTCTCTTCCTCTCAAATCCTCCTCTTCCTCTCTAATCTTGCATTTCCTCCTCCTCTCACGCTTCCTTTGTCCCCTTCTGTAACGGACAAACTTCTAAACAAGATGTTGGATGTAATGCTTATGTCTGTCCGTTGTCTTTTGGCATGTTCATGCCTTGTACAGCAGATAGAGGGGCGGTCGAAGGCTAAATAGTCCCATGTTAGTTGGGTTGGTGGCCTTTTTAGGCTTGTAAATAAAGGTTGTGTCAAGTGGACACGAGCGAGAGCTTTTCGGTCTGTAATGGACCATTTTACCCTTTGTTGTGCAACTATTCAGAGCTTGTAAAGTCTGTTTGTAATTTGCATTGTCTATGAAGTGTTTTTCGGACATGTTTGCTTGTGGATCCCGATTGAGGCGTTCTCTTTAACCCGTTCTATCTTTTGTTGGTCCTAAGGGACAATGGGAGGCTTCGGGGAGGCTGACCTTTGCGGACGGACGCGCGAGGGTGCCGCACGCCTTAGGCAAAACCAGCTAAGGTCGTGACATTATGGTATCAGAGCGGGACAAGCACTCATAGAAACACTTGACATGCAAACGTGGGGGACCTAGCGGGGCTGCGTTGAGGGCAGTCAGCACACGCGCGATCGTTTGAGGGAAAACGGGCATGGAGATGTAGGGAAAAGAGTCGCTCAGAGGAGCGGGCATCTAACATTGGCATTTTGAGGAATGGCCAACCCTTCGCGCAAGAGGCACCACGAGAACAGGCAAGCTTGGAAGAATGCGGAGCGCACAAAGGCTAGGATGGCTGAGTTTGAGCTACGGCTCAACGTTGACAACTATACTTGATGGTGCTCTAGGCAAGCGAGGCGCTTGGCAAGAATGAGACCATCCAAGGTGGAATGAGTTGTTCAACGACCAAAAGAGTTATGCAAAGCTCACAGAGGTGAGGGGAATTGCTAACTCGAAGAATTTGGTACTCATGCATGGGCTTGTATGCGGACGATGGAATGTTCGTGGCCATCCCAAGGCGACCGAGACTCGGCGCCATGGAGCATTGAAACTTTCTCTTCGTCATGTGAAGGATACGTCCGGAGGAGGCTGAAGTGTGCAACGAGTTTAGCATGTTGCTAGGCCTTGAGGGGTGCGGCGGTGGCTGTATTGACGTGGAGGCACAATCTAGCAAGTGCGTTTGCAAGAGGTAGAACAATGCACAGTTTGTTCAGCAGATCGGAGTAGTCCAAGGGGATGGGGGTCTCCGAAATGAAGAGAGATGTTGCTCCAACGGGACAGTTATCTAGGAGGGATAAGTCTCGGCACTCTAGAGGGAGAATCATGTGAGACGGACTTCACATGTTGAGGAGGAGTACCTCACAAACAACAACTTCACGAAGCTCGATGGACTGAGCAAGCGGCGAGGAGTTGTCGCATGATCTCGCTCGAGAGAATGCATTGGTGGATGCATTGCGAGATCAAGTGGGGGAGCGACCTGAAGCAACTTAAATGAAGGCACACTTAGAGTTGATATGGAGATCGGACTCAAGGGAGGGCTGACCCGTGGAATGGAGGGCGCGAGGGCCACCATCGACTCAATGCAAAAACGAGGAGCGGAGCAACTTGGGTGTAACTTGGCGAAGTACCCAAGCCGCATGAAGGGAGCCAGCAGAGAAGTTAGAACATGGAGCAGAAGCACAGTGCTTTCCTTAGACAGAGGTCAAAGACATGAACTCTTGCAGAGGCAAGGGTAGGATCATGTTGTTCCATGGGTCCTTCATTCTGACGGAGCGGACCCATCTTGCATGGTGCCAAAGACGAAGGGAGCTTCTGGGCACATGCACCTTATCTCGGAGGAGCATTTGATGGAGGAACTAAGGCGACTCAATTTGCAAAGGCGAAGTTGGGTTCAGAAGGTCTTAGCACGGGGCAAGAGGACGCAGAGGCGGGTACTCTTGAAGAATATGCCACAGTGTTGCCATTCAAGTTGCCATGAAGGAAGCAGTGCGCAGCGGAGATTGTGCTGGTAGGGGCAGAGGCCCAGGATCCAGACAATGGTGCACAAACTACAGTGAAGTCGGTGGACTTTGGGAGCTACTAGGCGACGAACTGCCCTAGAGTGGTGCTTCATCTAGGTGTGACCCAAGAGTGGGTGGATGAAGGTCGATTGCCAAAGGAGTGAACAAAATCGAAGGTGGAGGAGACCCTGCGATGTATTGGCAGAGGCCACACATGGAGGGTTCACAATTCGAGTTTATTCCAAAAAGATCAAAATGCAATGGAGATGTCACCAGGAGGCGACATGGTGCAGCGGATCGTGGTGGAACAGTTCGTGGCAATGCGACACACACGACATTGTCCCGTGAGGGATGAGATCATATGGAGGTATGATCGGGAGTTACTGGAAGCTCCACTTCGATGAACAACACGACGGCAAGAAGGGCTATGGATTCAAGGAGTGAAGGCCATGGTACCGCAGAGGCGGGTCTTCCGGGCGTGCATCGAATTTTGCATCGGATGAAAGCCTTGGTCATCAGCATATGGGGGCTGTGTTCCACCAAGGGAAAAGTTCGAATGCAAGTACCAGTGAGTTCCATGGGAGGGACTTGATCATACAGAGGTATAATCGAAGCAACTGGAGAGTTGGACTGCTCCAGAGCTCATATTCGCTTAAGGGAGCCCGACAAGTCAGAGGACAAGGTCGAGTAAGCGAACGTTGCTACCAAGGAAGCTAAGGAGAACAGAATCGGTGCAAACTCTACAACGTGATGGCAGAGGCCATGCATGAGAGTTACAGTCTGTCTTTCCATCGACCAAACGGACTGTTTAGAGAACACAGAGGTGTTGAAGCAGGGGGGGTCGAAAGGGGGCGAGGAAGCGACGACGAGTCCAGAGGGACTTAGCTACCCGAAATCAAGCATCAGTTAGAATGGAGGTGAACTCAGAGGAGTGCCACAGAGACATTTCTACTGATCATGCAGAAAAGGGATACAGAGGCGAGGCGACGGATAGTAGGGCCATGGGCATGGCAGCGCCATGGTACCGCAGAGGCGGGACTTCCGTGCAAGTCATTGATCCCTTGCTCTCATGGAGGGAGAGCGCTTGGTCGTGAAAGGGGCCGAGGAGGTGGAGCATGCAGAGGCAATCTCCAAGTACCGGGAAAAGGCTGAAGGGCAGAGGCCAAGAAACTTCGTAAGACCGGTGTCAACAAGTTTCTCATCAAGATAGCCGTAAGTGAAGGACTTCGGGTCATGCAAGAGTGCACGACCAAGGAACGAAGCAGGCAGTACGCGGTGCTGTACCTTTGCTACTCAGTGGAGTAGGTGGCAGGGTTGATGGAGAAGACGGTACAATCCCAGAGGCGACCTCATCTATCAGAGAATTACTCCAAGTTGGGGTGAAAACTTCCTGCATTCCAGAAGTTCAATGGCATTGAGAAGGTGAATCACAGTAGCTAACTCAATGCAAGGAGTGCAAACACTTCAAGTGCTTCAGAAGTGTGAGCAAAGAGCAGGCTAAGGCCAGTAACCAGCTTGATGCATGAAGTACAACCTCGAGGAGGCGAGCGAAGTCAAGTAACCTTTGCCTTCTCAATTCTTAAGAGAATGGGCGAAACCGAGTACCCCAGTTCTCTTATCTATCCAGCAGAGGAGCTCTGCACAAGTTCAAAGACCCTTCGAAGATAATGGAAGACAATAGTTGTCAAATCCTCACCAACGGTGATCAGTGCTACTGAGAGTAGATTGTCCGCTTCATTTCCCAACGAAATGCCAATCGAAAGCGGAAGTGATGCGAACCTACTTGGATGTGACAACTAACTAAAAGAAGAGTCAATGAGCAGATTTTGTGGAGGAAGGACCCAAAGCTTCAGAAGTTTGCGAGACGATGCTCGTTAAAGCTCCAACAAGCATCCACCCAGTTCAAGCAGCATTAGGAATTTTTAAGAGACTAGCGTAGTAAGGATGGTCTTTTCCTTCATTTGGCGGATCCGCAGGAATCAACAAGGATCAACACAACTCAGCCAACCCCACACCAGAGTCAGAGTCATTGGTGAGTTGAAGCAGCATGGCAGATCAAAGGTTCGACTACTCAGAAACAGCAGCGGAGAGCAACTGGGAGCCAGGAGGCGCATTGCAGCTGGAGCAGAAGATTGAAGACTCAGCAAAGGCGAAGAGTTGCAGTGTTCACAAAGGCTTCGACGAGGACGTCGAAGGGATAAGTGGGGGAGAATGTAACGGACAAACTTCTAAACAAGATGTTGGATGTAATGCTTATGTCTGTCCGTTGTCTTTTGGCATGTTCATGCCTTGTACAGCAGATAGAGGGGCGACCGAAGGCTAAATAGTCTCATGTTAGTTGGGTTGGTGGCCTTTTTAGGCTTGTAAATAAAGGTTGTGTCAAGTGGACACGAGCGAGAGCTTTTCGATCTGTAATGGACCATTTTACCCTTTGTTGTGCAACTATTCAGAGCTTGTAAAGTCTGTTTGTAATTTGCATTGTCTATGAAGTGTTTTTCGGACATGTTTGCTTGTGGATCCCGATTGAGGCGTTCTCTTTAACCCGTTCTCTCTTTTGTTGGTCCTAAGGGACAATGGGAGGCTTCGGGGAGGCTGACCTTTGCGGACGGACGCGCGAGGGTGCCGCACGCCTTAGGCAAAACCAGCTAAGGTCGTGACACTTCGGCGGCTGCCTCCGCCTGCTCGTCGTCATAACGGCGGGTTTTGCCAGATTCTTGGTGGTCACGCGCCCTCTCCTTCTTACCCTTTTGCACCTGTTGATCTCTTCTATTTCCCCTTTTTTGTCCCTCGATTACTTTTGCGTGCCGAGACGTCGCCGTCATGTCGAGCCACGTCCGGGCCGCAGATGCGACAATTGGCGCGGGGAGGAAGCGGAAGGACATGACCAGTCCGACTTCCCTCGCGCCGAATCTCCTGCTTGGTCCGAGCGTTCTCGGCCGGCGCCGGCTCGCGACAACCGGCTCCTTGCTGGGTGCCTGTCGCACGAGTTTCTCACGAGGGGGACCCTCTTGGGGAAGCGGTGGGACGCCAACGGGTCCGAGCCCAGTAACAAATTCGCGGGCCTGATTCTGTCGGGTTCGGGCGCGGAGCCGCCGAGCTCGTACGCCGAGGTGTCCTATTTGCTTAAAGCGGAGGGGGCTCGTATTCCTGGCGTGGTCAATCCCTCCCAACTCGCTCGTTGGCTTCGGATGTGAGGCCGCGTTAACCCAATGGGAGGGCAGCACGCGAGGCTGGCGACGTGCGTTGACGGTCAAACTGGATTCTAAGAGCTTGCCGTATGGACGAGAGACCGGAGAGATGGCTCGGCTCAGTAAGATGAATCTCATCAGGAAAGCAAGGCACGCAAACTTCTCATCTTCTCTATGGGTTCGTCCTTTCACCGAGTCGTTGATGGAAGTTTTCTGGGTCAGAACTCAGAGTTTTGATGTGGCTTTTGCTTTACAATGGTGAAAAGTGTAGCTTTTACTCATTGCGCTGCTGTTCTTCATGCCGTCGTGCTTCTTTTTCGTTGAAGAATGTGCTGTCGAGTGACGGATAGATGTATGATGTTATGCCACAGAGTGAGCGGGTGTGTGCTTCTCGTCACGCGATTGCTCTCACTTGTGCTGCTAAGATCTGATAAAGCTACATCAGATTTATGCTTGACTAAGCCGTTTGATGCTCAAGTTATTATAGATTCTGGGAGTTCGATCAAATATCGAGTTCAAGAAAGGATAATTAGCTAGAGAGAGATTTAAGAATATAGCCGATGAGGATAGTAATTATGATAAGACTCGGCTTACGTCAGCCGACGCCTCACGCCTCGATCGACGCTACGACACCCGATCAAACGGATCGGAACACAGGCCGAGGCGCATTAACACCTACTCAGGCTCGGTTCTTCACGCCAAGCCAACGCACATGTCAGACGCTATCAGCTTGCCTCTTGCGGGCGGGCACATCAAACAATAGTAAGCTTCTCTATAAATACCCTCTCGTTCATCAGAGAATGGGGGGAGAGGAAGGGAGACACACACTAAAACACTTCTTCTCTTGAAACCCCCTCCACATCTTCATTCTAACTCGATCGTCAGAGGGGTCGGGTCGAGCACCCCGACCCGACCTTTGTGCAGGTACGAGGCCGAAGGTCCCCGTCGGGCCTGCAGGCAGAGACGACTACATCGTCTCGATCGGACATCGCCCCCGACCTCCTCAGCGGGCTCGAGGAGCGCCCCCAGGGAGATCCTCGTCTTCCGGACCCGAATCGAGCCGCGTCGGCCCCGAGGCCACGGCTCAAAGTTGTTTACACCAACATTTTGGCGCTAGAAGGAGGTCCCGGAATGTCGGGTGATCACCCGAACGACTCAGACTACCGAGTCCACCTCAGCGCGGCCTGCCCGCTTGAGTTGAGTCCCCCGGCCTTTGCCATATCCCTCGGTCGCAGCCTGCCTACGCCGAGCCCCTCGGCCATAAACTGCTGAGATCCACCTCAACGCGGCCTGCCCGTCCGTGTCGTGCTACTCGCCTGCATGGTGCCCGAGACCACGCTTGCGTGTCTTGCCTGCTTGCGCCGAGCTTCTCGGCCTTACACTGCCGAGTCCACCTTAGTGCGGCCCGCCCGCCTGAGTTGTCGCTCGCCCGAGCCACTTCCCTCGGCCATGCGCTGCTTGACTCCACCTCACGCGGCATGCCCGTCTGCATCATGCTACTCGGCCGCATGACCCTCGCGACCACGCCTGCGTTGTGATCCTCTGTCGCATGATGCCCGAGACCACACCTGCGCGGCCTGCTCGCCTGCGTCGTGCTCCTCGGCTCCATGCTCCCCGAGAAACACCTACGTGGCCAGCCCGCCTGCGTCGTGCTCCTCGGCCCCATGCTCCCCGAGACACACCTGCGCGGCCAGCCCACTTGCGTCATGCTCCTTGGCTCCATGTTCCCGAGACACACCTGCACAGCCAGCTCGCCTGCGTCGTGCTCCTTGGCTCCATGTTCCCGAGACACACCTGCGCGGCCAGCCCGCCTGCGTCGTGCTCCTTGGCCCTATGCTCCCGGAGACACACCTGCGCGGCCTGCCCGCCTGCGTCGTGCTCCTCGGCCCCATCATCCCCGAGACACACCTACGCGGCCATCCCGCCTGCTTCGTGCTCCTTGGCTCTATGTTCCCGAGACACACCTGCGCGGCCAGCCCGCCTGCGTCGTGCCCCTCGGCTCCATACTCTCCAAGACACACCTGCGCGGCCAGCCTTCTTGCGCCAAGCCCCTCGGCCATACCCTGCCGAGTCCACCTCAGGGCGGCTTGCCCACCTGGGTCACGTCCCTCGGTCGCAGCCTGCTCGCGCCGAGCTTCTCGGCTATACACTGCCGAGTTCACCTCAGAGCGGCCTGCCCGCCTGAGCGGGGTCCCTCGGTCGCAACCTACCTGCGCCGAGCTTCTCGGCCTTACACTGCCGAGTCCACCTCAGTGCAGCCCACCCGCCTGAGTTGTCTCTCGCCCGAGCTACTTCCCTCGACCATGCGCTGCTCGACTCCACCTCACATGGCCTGCCCGCCTGCGTCGTGCTACTCGGCCGCATGACCCTCGCGACCACGCCTGCGTTGTGATCCTCGGCCGCATGATGCCCGAGATCACACCTGCGCGGCCTGCCCCCCTGCGTCGTGCTCATCGGCCCCATGCTCCCTGAGACACACCTGCGCGGCCAGCCCGCCTGCGTCGTGCTCCTTGGCTCCATGTTCCCGAGACACACCTGTGCGGCCAGCCCGCCTGCGTCGTGCTCCTCGGCTCCATGCTCCCTGAGACACACCTGCGCGGCCAGCCCGACTGAGTCGTGCTCCTCGGCTCCATGCTTCCCGAGACCGTGCTTGCGCGGCCATAAAAGCTAAAGTCATGTCTCGGACTCCCGTTATAACGACCGACACATAGCTTCTTTCCGGGGGGGAATATGATGAGGATAGTAATTATGATAAGACTCAACCGACGTCAGTCGACGCCTCACGCCTCGATCGACGCTACGGCACCCGATCAAACGGACCGGAACACAGGCCGAGGCGCATTAACACCTACTAAGGCTCGGTTCTTCACGCCAAGCCAACGCACATGTCAGACGCTATCAGCCTGCCTCCTGCAGGCGGGCACATCAAACAACAGTAAGCTTCTCTATAAATACCCTCTCGTTCATCAGAGAATGGGGGGAGAGGAAGGGAGACACACACTGAAACATTTCTTCTCTTGAAATCCCCTCCACATCTTCATTCTAACTCGATCGTCGGAAGGGTCGGGTCGAGCACCCCGACCCGACCTTTGTGCAGGTATGAAGCCGAAGGTCCCCGTCGGGCCTGCAGGCAGAGACGACTACACCGTCTCGATCGGACACCGCCCCCGACCTCCTCAGCGGGCTCGAGGAGCGCCCCTAGGGAGATCCTCGTCTTCCGGACCTGAACCGAGCCGCGTCGGCCCGAAGTCACGGCTCAAAGTTGTTTACACCAACAATAGTGAAGGGCTTTTTATAGGATTAATGTCGAAAACGATTATACTTATCGTCTAACCATTAATGTAATCATAAAATTGTTCATCAAATATAGAAATATGGGATAACACTTTGTTATATTGGTGGCACATTATCAACCTCCATGTGGTGTGTCGATATAATAAGATTGAAGATTGAAGTATCGATCATGTGGAGATGATGTTTTGGATAAATAGGTAGATAGTTGATTAGATGGATTCTAATTCCACGTGGTGTGTCGGTCATATGGAAATGATGCATTGGTAGATGTTGATTAGATGGAGATAATCCGTCGGTTCGATTTCCACCTATCAAATCTCTTTGCCAATTTTTAATTTTTTTTACGACTTTTAAATATTATGATTCTTGTCTTTTGAACTTATCAGTAGGGAAGATAGAGTTTCACTTTAAATAGAATGTTATATCAAATAATGAATTCCTATAAACGCCAAGCCATTGTCTCAACATAGTGTTTTAGCCATTAATCAATTGTATTTCATTTTATGGAAGGATTTGAATTTTATTTGAGGGAGGTAAAATGAGATAAAAAAATATTTTTATTCCTCAAAATATATGTATAAAGTATATGTTATCGAGAAAAAAGTATTGAGATGAATATGTGGAGATACTAAGAAAAAAATATTTTTATTCGTGAATAAATTAGGTATCATTTTGATTGATAATAAGATGAGAAAAAATCGTAAGAAAATATCTGGATAGAAGAGATGAAATAATTAATTTTAGAATAAGTAACGAAATACGTAAAATGATTTTAATAGAAATCATAAATTAAAATTTAAGTACTAAACATTGAATATATAATTTGCTATAAATAATATCCAAAATAATTAAGATTTACGACTTTATTTTTATAATAATAATAATAATAATAATACTAATAATATATCTCTCTGATTAATATCCATCCAAAAAAAAACTCGAATCAACCGCTACTCATAGTAATTATTAGTATTTACAATAATAATAAAATAATAAAATCTCAATTATTAATAATTAATTTAAATAAGAAATAAAATATAATTTACCCAAAATAAAGACATTTGTTGTCCAAACTGATAAATCTAGAAGACACCTAAAAGTTTCCTCGAGTTCTTATCATCAAATTAGTTTGAAATAATAGTCAGTGGGCACATAAAAAGAGGGACATAAATGTAATTGTATGTAAAGGAAACTGCACTGAAACATGTAGCCAGCTCGATGGCACATCTCACCCTCTCATGCTCCTCCATTTCCGCTGCCTTTCTTAGTTCGTCTCCCCCACCTTCTCATTCCCATCACAAAAATTCCAACAATAAACATATAAATTAATACAAAACTGCAAATAAATCTAAAGTCCAGGCGACTACCTATCCTTTCTTCTCTCCTCTCTCTCTCTCTCTCTCTCTCTCCACGCCTTCCAATTGCTCCCATGCAGGTATAGCCTTCCATGTCGTCGTCGTCTCCTTCTTCTTCTTTCTCCCTGCGCGCCGTAGCCTGACCTACCGCAGCATGGGGCGCCAGCACTCCCACTCCTCCATCTCACGCTCGGACACCGACCCCAGCCTCGAGCTCGAGTGCCCCTTCGGAAGGATCGACCCCCTCACGCGGACCGACCTCCGCGAGGCGGTGTACGAGCTCTTCTTCATGACGTGCCGCTCCTCCCCCGGCTTCGGCGGCAGCCGGGGCTCCCTGAACTACTACCCGTCGTCGCCGGCCAGCACCGGCGCCGGCGGGGAGGGGTCTCCCAAGTGGGGGTCGTCTGGGATGACGGTGGCCAGGAGCCGCATCAAGAAGGCGCTGGGGCTGAATGCGAGGCGGTCGTCGCCGATGACGACGGGGATGTCCAGCGGGTCCAACTCGCCCGGAAAGGCGAGGCGGCCGATGACCTCCGCGGAGATCATGCGGCTGCAGATGCGCGTCACGGAGCAGAGCGATCGCCGGCTAAGGAAGACCCTCATGAGGACCCTCGTCGGACAGGTGACTCGTGCATGCATGCATCCATCCATCTCAGCCTTACCACATAACCTCTAGATTTGCTCCCTTGTACATTTGCGTTGATCCATTAAGGCTTAATGAACAAAAAGATATGTATTCATTCCATTTGCTTCACAAATCGATCTTCAATATACAGGAAGGGTTTGGATTGCTCCTCCCTCGCACCTCCATGATGACATTTTTCTTGCTGATGATAACAGGTGGGAAGAAAAGCAGAGACGATCATCCTTCCATTGGAGCTCCTTCGCCAGCTAAAGCCCTCTGAATTCAACGACGCACAAGAATACCACCAATGGCAACGGCGGCAGCTCAAGATCCTCGAAGCAGGCCTTATCTTATACCCGTCTGTCCCTGTAGACCGCCACAGCCCCGCAGCCGCCCGTCTGCTAGAGATCATCCGAGCGAGCGAGCTGAAGCCCATCGACACCAGCAAGAACTCGGAAACCATGCGTAACCTTTGCAACGCCGTCGTCGCCTTGGTTTGGCGGAGCTCCAGTGGCGCCTCCACTGAAGTATGCCACTGGGCCGACGGCTACCCGCTCAACGTTCATCTCTACCTCGCTCTCCTGCACTCCATCTTCGACCTGCGCGAAGACACCGTGGTGTTGGATGAGGTCGACGAGCTCATCGAGCTGATGAAGAAGACATGGTCCACCTTGGGCATCAACAAGATGATCCACAATGTCTGCTTCGCGTGGTTGTTCTTCCAACGATATCTGGAGACGGGGCAAATCGAGCCCGACCTGTTGTGCGCCACGCTAGCAACACTGGTCGAGGTCGCCAGCAACGCCAAGAAGGCCGATCGCGATGCTAACTACGTTAATCTCTTGTCCGGCGCACTGACTGTGATGCAGAGTTGGGCAGAGGCGAAGGTGTTGGACTACCATGAGTGCTTCGACAAGGAAACCATCGCAAGCATGGAGAACATAGTCTCCTTGGCACTCTCCACGACGAACATCATCGGCGAGGATCCTTTGGACAACGGGGCGAGTCTTGTCGACGATGACGGTCAGGCGGCGATAGATCCATCCGTCAACCGGGTAGATTACTACATAAGGTCGTCGATGAGGAGTGCATTCGCCAAGGTGCCAATTCTAGCAGTCAATCCATGCATCCCGATTTCCGATTCATATGTTGATGGTCCTCTGGTATGCTTGCGTGTGACAGATACTGGAGAATGGAGCGTCCCACGGCGATAGCGTGATCGTGGGAATAAACGACGATCCAAGCAACATCCTTCTCCAGCTTGCAGAAGAAACAGAGGAATTGGCGCTGGTCGAGAAGGATTTGTTTAGCCCTGTCCTGAGGAAATGGCATCAGGTTCCGACTGCGGCCGCGGTGGTGACGATCCACAGCTGCTTCGGGATCGTGCTGAAGCAGTACTTGTCCAAGGTCACGTGCCTGACCAACGAGCTGGTGCGGGTGCTGCAATCCGCCGGCAAGTTGGAGAAGCTGCTGGTCCAGATGGTCGTCGAGGACTCCGCCGACTGCGAAGACGGAGGGAAGGGGGTGGTGAGGGAGATGGTCCCGTATGATGTGGATTCCATTGTCGCAGGCCTCCTCAAGACTTGGATCGACGAAAGGTTGAGGATCGGAAAGGAATGCCTAAGCAGAGCAAAAGAAACAGAGGTAAGTTTTTTGTGCTACCTGAGACCGACAGCAAGCATCGTGTGATGTTGATTGCTTGAGGGATACGTTGTTGCTTGCAGAGCTGGATGCCGAGGTCGAAGAACGAGCCCTACGCTCAGTCTTCCATGGATTTGATGAAGTTGGCCAAGGTGACCGTGGATGAGTTCTTTGAGATCCCTGTGGGAGCCAGAGATGACATGGTTCAAGACCTCGCCGATGGCTTGGAAACAATCTTCCAGGAGTACACTACCTTCGTTGCTGCGTGTGGTACGTACGGTGGCCTCTTTCCCTTTGCTAAGACCTGCGTTGAGTGAGCTCAATCGTTTCGTTGTTACTCGCAGGGAACAAGCAAAGCTACGTGCCCAGCCTCCCGCCACTGACGAGGTGCAACCAGGACTCCAACTTGGTCAGGCTATGGAAGAGGGCGGCGGTGCGCTGCAGCGTCGGTATTGGCCGCTCGAACGGGAAGGACGGCATCACCAACATGAACCACCCGCGGCCGTCCACCAGCCGGGGCACGCAGCGGCTCTACATCCGCCTCAACACCCTTCACTACGTCCTCGCCCACCTCCACGCCCTCGACAAGTCGCTCTCCTTCTTCTCCCGCAGCGGGCCGTCCCCCACGGGCCGCCACACCGCTGCCAACCGCCGCCTCGCCCCGTCCCACCACTTCGGTCTCGCCCGCTCCTCGGTGCAATCCGCCATCCAGTACGTGTCGGAGGTGGCCGCCTACCGCCTCATCTTCCTCGACTCGCGCCACTCGTTTTACGACGGTCTCTACGTGGAGAGCGTCACGGACGCGAGGATCCAACCCGGGCTCCGCATCCTGAAGCAGAACCTGACACTTCTGGTGTCGATCCTCACCGACCGGGCGCAGCCGCTGACGGTGAAGGAGGTGATGAAGGCGTCGTTCGAGGCGTTCCTGATGGTGCTACTGGCCGGGGGAAGCGAGCGGGCGTTCGCGCGGGCGGACTACGAGTCGGTGGTCGACGATTTCCGCAGCCTGAAGCGGGTGTTCTGCACCTGCGGGGAAGGGCTGGTGGCGGAGGAGGTGGTGAACCGGGACGCGGAGGTGGTGGAGGGAATCGTGGCGCTCATGGCCCTGCCCACGGAGAGGCTGATCGAGGACTTCAGCATCGCGGCGTGCGAGGCGAGCGGGCTGGTGGGGTTCGGCTTCTGCAGCGGCGGCAGCACCGACACGGCGGAGGGGCCGAAGGTGCCGATGCCCCCGACGACGGGGAGGTGGAACCGGGCCGATCCCAACACGGTGTTGAGGGTGCTGTGCCACCGGGACGACGAGATGGCCAACGAGTTCCTGAAGCGAACGTTTCAGCTGGCCAAGCGGCGGTGAAAGAACATCACAGGTGATGGCCTGCGCAGTTTGTATCATACGTTAACAGTGGCTGCTATGGTTTCTGTGAGCATGTCTTTTTCCTTTTTCTTCTTTTCTATGTTTGAATGAACTAAACAGTACTCATTTACAAAGTTAATACTAGAAATCAAAAGTATAAAAAGCGTAGTGATTCATGGCAACCTAACCATCTTCAGTCTTTCATGTTTCTTTAGGTAGATCTTTCAGCTCTTAAAACTTCTCCCAGCTTTCAGGTCTACATATCTTTGTCTTTCATGTTTCTTTTGGTTTTGGCTTCAGTAATCTTATTTCTTAGAGATGTCTTGTGGATTTGATGTCCTAATCTAAATCTGCATCCAACCTTTTAGGTCTACATATCTTTAGTCTTTCATCAGTCAGCTGATACTAATAATTTGTGCCAATTCTTCTGTTACCCCAAAACATAATGCAAGTCAGCTTATATTTTAGTGCTCGAGCTTTGCATGAGCCAATGAACAAAAAAGATTACCAAACAAGTAATGTTGATGGTCATAAACCAGCAAATCTATATTCCAGTGAGATGCCTGCTTGATGAGTGGAAAGAACTGCAGATAACACTACAAAACAAGCATCTGAAGTGAGGACAGCAATGTAGTATAGAAAAAGAACTATAACCCACTTAGCATGATTGATTGACACATAATTACATCTCAAGCAATTGTGTGGAAGGAAATACTTCAATAAAATGACTGCAAAGACCCTACTAGGTTTTGTTCATTTTTCCATAGCCAAGTATTTCATACTTAATAATGTTTGATAATGTGTATCACATTTTCTCATCATGGTCATGGTTCGTAACAAGGTTCCGAAAAGGGTTGACAGCGGGTTCAAGATGACTATCAATAGAAAGTTCAACAGCAAGTTCAAGCTATCAACAACAAGTTCCTCTCTCTCTTTTCTTTGTCAACAGCAAGTTCTTCTTGTCCTCCTCTTTTCCTTCTCTCCCTCGTTCTCTTTGGTTCTTGCCGGGCGTATGTTCTTCAGGCCGTTGACAGCAGGTTCTTATCTCCCTCTCCTCTATCAACAGCAGCTCCTCCTCCACTCTTCTCTCCTTCTCTTTGGTCCATGCCAGCCGACATGCCTCGCAAACTGAGACTCATACGGGTTCGGCCAGGGATTGGAATGGTTTCTGGACCGGCATAAGTTGTTTACATTATTTGAAGGACAAGAAAGAAATTAAGATTAGTTGCTCATGGCTACAAAGAGAAACATGACCACATGATTACTATCGAACTTTGTATGAGGTCAATGCATAACACCTCATGAACAGATCAGACAATTTAGGTGAATGCATGATCTGAGAAGGTTAAGGTAATCGGACATAACAGGTGGACAATGATGGAGAACCAAACAAGAAGAATTCCAAACCATGGATCCCAACTAATTAGGGTTGTCTGATGAATGGACTATTTCAGCCATTGACCTCAATGCTAGGCAAAATCACTAGTCAAACTACCGAGCAGTATAATTTTGTTGTCTGATAAATTCTTAGATCTTCTTCGTTGCACCGGCAATTTCATCAGACTTCGCTTGCCTAGCTGGTACATTTAGGTATGGATGATTTGATTTCAAATACTTCTTTCCAAGACTACAAATTTTCATCTTGAAGTGAAGTGTCCATCTACAGTTGTAAAATCAATATCTCCAGATTGCGCCAATCGAGAAGCAGAGTTAGAATATTTACCAATCAAGAAGCATAATTAGATCTACTTAATGTACACAAGTATTCTATGAAAAGTATTGAGGTGGACCAGAGCACAAAAAGGGTAGCTTCAGTGGAAACCTAAGGGAGTCCAGCAAAATTCATCTTTTTCTCATGCAATCGATTTCCTCCAACCAAGACATTGATTCTTCCAATTTCAAAGGTTTTCAGTAGCATAAAGGATCTTCCATACCCTTTTTCTTGTAACTATCATCACAACCGTGTGGATTAGCATCAGCCACCAAAAACCCCAACCCTAAACTGAAGTGGGATTTTTAGTCCTTAGCTGAAGGAGGAGGAGTTCATATCCACATCCCACTTCTTCGGAAACACCCTAAGATCCTCAATCCATCGTTCCACATCTTTGCTACGCAAAAGCCTGAGAAAATTACTAATCAAGAACCGTAACTTCCCAACCCTAATGCCAGAATCAATCACGAGACAGACAAAGATAGAATTTCTAGAACTTTATCCGTCCAAATTAGGAGAGAAGAATAGTATGACAATCAAGATGGAAATAAAGTAACCATGAAAGATCCATTGTAACCAACCAATGCCAATCAAATGGAACCAAAACGAGAGAAAACTCCGTAGTTTCACTATTCTCGACCGAAGAGGTAAGAAATTGGAAAAGGTTTTCAAATCGCTAGCGAAACAATCAAATGAAGAATGAAAAAACAACGCAAAGAACGAATCGAACGATCAAATTGGATCGGTTTCTCAAAATTCTTACCGGGACGATTGAGGGCCAACGTCAATCACAGGCGACGGACGATACGAAGAAGGCCAGTTCAGTGCATGCATCCTTCTCTTTCCCCTGGTGCTTAGGAGAATCATCTTTAGCCTCCTCTCTCGAATCATCGGATCACGCTCGTCTATGTTGCACACTGCAATCTGATGCTTGTTTATACTGCTAATTCCAGAGCGCGTTGGAGACCAGACAGATGCACAAGAGGCATCCGCAACGGTGAGTGGACCACATTGGTCCTGTGTCCGTGTCCTCTCAACATCAATCCAAGTTAAGTGGTTTAATTATATATTATTTTTTTAATTAATTAATTTTAATATCTTGATTCTTATATTTTTTTTAAACTATATTATGAATTTTATATTTACGAAAATAAAATATTAAAATCCTTATACATAATAAAAAATTAAAAAAAAAATTAAAATAACGAGATTATAAGAATTTTAATGTAACTTTTAAAAATATAAAGATCAGGATACTAATTATGAATATAAAGATCTTTTGTACGATAAGGATTTTTTTTTCCACTTTTTATGATAATTTGTTGTTAATTCAACTTAAAATTTTTAATTATGAATCAAAATCAACATATATAATCGGACTCTTTCAATCCTTGATAATATGAGATTATTTTACTTTCGGTTCCGTTTCATACATAAATATTCTCTTAATGAATAAGCCATAAAATTCTCTTAAACAACAAGCTGGAATTTTAGTGATTGCAACTATGACATTTAGCTATTTCTTGCAACAAACAAGCATCAAGATGTTATATAGTTCATCAAAATAAAACATGATATGAGAAGCATAATGTGTTCCTTCGAAATGCTTACGATTTCTTGAATATCTTTACTAGCTTGTTTGGCAAAAACCAAGCATAAGATGACATATAGTACAGAAAACTAGACAGCATGATAGAGAAAGATAATGTGCAACATTTGTTTTGAAATGATAAAAAACCACTACTATGTGTTCTTTAAAATGCTTACAATTTCTTGAATATCCTCAAGACTTGAAGAAATCCCTGCAAAAATATGTAAATCAATGTCTTTCAACCTTTTTGTCCTTGAATAATTTGTTTAAGATAGAAGAAATTACCTGTGTCGGGAACCATCTGTTTGCCACTGCTCAAACAGTGCTTCTTGCAAACCCCATCTTGTTTCATATCTCCCAACCTCTTGCTCTTTAGTTCAGCAGCTACTTTCTGATGCAGTTTGGATGCTGATTCTACTAACTCTGAAACAACAGCAGATACAGTAACAACATATAAAATAATAAAAAGGCAGATGGAACAGACCATATAAATAAGCTGTCATGCAGAGTGTTCCATCATTTTGCACTGTATGCTAATTTGTTTGAATTAGTTGAAACAATACGATAACATATATTCGTTTTTTGGAGTGCATCCATTAGTTCACTTTTTCACCAGGCAATCATAAATGCATTTGGTCAAAATTAAGCAATTTATATCTGTGTCCAACTTGATAACTTGTGAATTCTTAATACCCAGTAATTTTAAGTTTGACAGTTTAAACATAAACAGCGAAAAAAAAGTCCATTTAATATTCTTATTTCAATATGCTGAGCTCAGACACTCTTGAGATGCAAACACTCTTCTGCCTACTCTCCATTTCACAAGATGTGCTCATACAACACTAAGTTTCTTTTCTCAGTTCAGACATGTAAACATGATGTATTTTCAAGAGCTCCAAGTCACAGAAAATAGAGATTTAGATTCTACGAACAAGTAATACAAGTGTTACTGTGTGTATGACATAAATAAAACACATTGAAAACCATCTCCTGCACAATGGAAGAATGTTTTCAATTAAATGTCTAGCATGTAAGGTCAAAAATCCAAAACATTTCCCATCCATTTTTTAAAACGATAAAAATGGCATAAGTAAACGAAAGAAGACACTGGGCAAGGTCAAGAATGTTGACACAATAGAAAGAATGATGATAAACATGTAGAAGCTACAAGTCTGATAAGCAAATTGGAGAACAGTGAAGGATCAAGATGACAATAAAGAAACCTTGAAACATCAGATGCACCGAGTGTTCCTTAAATAGTTGTTGCACCTCAGCAACAGAAGCATTGTATTTGTTGTCAGCAGTTGACTGCATCTCCAACAAATTGATCTCCCTATGTAGCGCTTGAGATTCCATCCCCGCCTGAGGAAGTCAACTTAGTTCCATGCAAGAAACAATTTTTAAAAAAGAACTAAAATATTGATAATACCACAAAGATAGTGAGTTTCTTACAGCTGCAAGTTTTTCTCTCAAAGAGTCCAAATGAGAATCGAGTTCTTGATCTGACAAGACTTCTTGAAGCACTGAAATGGAATATTCTTTCTGAAAATAACATCAACCGGTACATTTAGGTGAAGTTCTACAGAGAAATAACACCAGATTGACTTGGCAATCGTAGAAGAAATTCCAAGAGTAAGCACAATAGCCATTTTCCATTCAATACAAAATCGTGAGTACTGAAACTGAAGAGACACGAGGCCAGACCAATATATCTGAACCATAACTCAAATCAGTTTGTTTGATGCATCATGTCAGAAAACCAGGTCCAGGTCTAGGAGTTCTACAATTGTTTGAATTTTGCCTGACTAAGAAGAGATTGATGATGAAGAAGGTTAGGATAAGCTTAACATCGAATTAGAGGTACTCTTAGGGAAAAAGAAAACCACGGGTCTGTGCATTGTCATAACAAGTCATAATCAGCAAAAAAGAAAAAAAATTTGAATATATTTCAGGCAAAGATTGGATGCAAGATACTTGTCATAATATAGGTTTGTGCTCCAATTTTGATAGAAAAACCTACAGTTTTGGGCAACACAAATCCATCTGGAATGGAAAAACAATGCCGAAGGCAGTACTTCTCCCACATGCTCATTCTCTTATCCAAAACTGCTTGAGTCAAGTGACGAAGGGAAGATACACCCTACCAAAAAAAAGACAACAATAATCATTGGTAGGAAAACAATCTTTCCCACAATATAGAGATGTTATCCAGAGTCATCATTCCATCCGTTAAATTTATGAGTCCTAGAGATATGTAATTAGTAACATATTTATATTAGTTATCAGTTAATAAAATAATGTCAATAAACAAGCTTCCATGATAATGTATTTGATGTGCCAACAGCAGAAACAAACTTATGAAGATTATAATGTAGATGAGTGAGAGGTATAAACCAACAGCAATCAACTCACTAAAAAACATATTGATACCATGGTGTAGTAATCTATAGGTATTAGGTTGCCAAGCGTGTTCTGCCCATCACATTGTTTTGTGCTGTGCACATGTACATCTATGCCCCCAAATTTATACAGCAGTATTGTCACACATCCATGCTCAATGCTGCTACTCAACTAGCTTGGTTACTCTAAATATGGCACAAGGCCACACATCCAACATGTGCCATTCAATAATATGGCAATGATGTTTTAATTTTTTAGATCTCAATGATTATACTGTGTTGCTCAAGAGAGGAAATTCCTATTCATTTAAAGGTATAATAATTTGATAATGTAGTTCACACTCACTTGTTGAAATACACCATTTTTGGGTGCCAATTCAGTAGAAAATGTCATTTTAGTTTGCAGACTATCTTACCGTTCCAATTTTCTGAACACCCTATGTCAAATATAAATCT